>NW_010224088.1:0-74077 GCF_000690775.1 Eurypyga helias
CAAACCATTCTATGATTCTGTAAAACTGGCTACTGCAAAACTGTGTTCCTTCTGAAATAATTTGATTTCTTACCATTCACTTCAGCAGCAAGCTAGACCCTACTTATACTTTTAAAAGTATGTTGCATGACTCCCTCAGAGGAAAAGGGGCTACAGTACTATTTGCATGTTTTTATCTGAGTTATGATCATTCCACAATTTCCAGAAGAGACCAGGTGTGCTCCAGCCTGACCTCCTCTACTTCACACCATCCTTGGAGCAAAGCAACTCCAGTGCACCTGGACTCTGGAGTTCCTTTTGCTTACAGCAATTCCTTTTGATACAAAAGAAATGTATCTGTGGAAAAGTGTTCCAGAAAAAAATGCAACACATAAGGCTTCTAGTCCCCAGACTACATGGTTAAATAGCGTTTAGGAATCAAAACAGACAAGCAACTAGTACAAACATTTGTACAATTCCTCCGAGAATGGAGAGAGGTTTTCTAACATTAGCAACATATTTAGGAGAATTTCTGCTTCCTAAATGCTTTTCACACTGTTCTGCCCCTTCCCTTAAGCTCTTTCCATTTAGTCCACTGGCTCCTTGATGTCTTTTTTCAGAAGCTCTAAGATGATATTTTCCATGGTCACAAGGTTTTGCATTACCTGACACAAGACGACTAAGAGACTCTGGCAGCAGAGTTAAATAACTTGGTAATTAATACACAGTATTATTTGGTTTAGCTGATGGAAACTCAGTCAAAATCCCACTTCTTACCATTAAAATCTACATCTCATAGCACAATTATTTTGAAGGGGGTGTTTGTTCCACCCCATCATTAGTCCATGTTTGACATAGCAAAGCTTGCCATGGTTTCACTGGTGGGAAGATGGGGAAGAGGCTTATTAAGCTATTGAAAAACACTACTGAGCAACTCTTACTACTAGTGATCTCTGCAAACTTTCCCTGGTCAGGAACAGATCACTATCATCTTATGGTAGAAACAGGAATTCATCTTCTTGCTGGAGTAAAATAATGGCATACTTTACAACCTCTGACACCTTTCTTCATTTAAGGTAGAATATATTTTTTAATAATAGTAAACCTGAAGCTTTAATTTACATTTAATAAATCATCTTGTCCTGCTGCACCAACCACCCAGAAGGTGGTAAGACCTAGCAGGTAGTCCTGGGAGAACTTAGCACAAACTCCAATATTCTCATTAATATAGCACAGTCAATTTGAGCTCTGGGCCAGGGATTAAAATGTGCAGCTGTATTTCAAACTCCATCTTTGCATCTGGCCTTTTGGCTGCTCTGTCCTGTGTACCAGAGCACACGGGACCATATCCCCTCTCCCTAGGGCTCCAGCCATCTAGCACCCACATCCGGGTTCAGATGAGGCACTGCCCAGTCTCTCCCTGCCTACCTAGCAAAGACTGTCATGTCTCACAGCAAGCAGTGAGCAAATTCATTTTTAGCCTGGTAGTGTGTTGATCCTGACTCTCTTTTGTGTGTCTTCTCCAATAAGTCAGTTTTTCTCTTCTGAGCTGTGCTTATCCTGCTTGCAGAGTTTATGTGCTCATGGCAAAACACGTCCAAAGCAACAACCAAAGGAGGATTACACAGCCACCTGATTGCTGTGAGGTGCACATCAGATCTGACCCAAAATAACCAAAGTTGTTTCAGCTATCTGGTGTCAGTGGAGCCCAGGTATCTCAACAGCCTGGCCACAGCCTTGATAGAACAGCTGAAGAAGGTGCATAAGCTGAAGCTGTTCAAAACACAATCTTGGTGTATGGGGAGGCCTATGAAGCCCCTGCCACTGTGGTGTATACAGTAAGGCTACCCTGATAGAGGATGTTTATCATATCCAAAATTCTTCACGTGGTTGCCAGTCAGCTAGCTGCAGGCACAGCACACACCTTCGTCCTCAGCAGCACTTAGGTAACAATCTGTACTGAACGTACGTATGACTTCACACACAATGACAAGCCAAGCCTCAGTAACTCCCAGGAAGAGTCCAGAAAGGCACACACCTACCCATTCATTCCGGTTCTATTTCAGCTCTTTTAAAACCAAAAATAGCCCTTACCCTGATTCACCAGCCATAAACCCACTGAAATATTCTACACTGATTCGATCATTTTGTCATGCCAGGGTTGCACAGATCAGTAAGAGAACAAGCAATATATTACAATTGCACATAAAAGGACTGGAATGATCTTTTGCATCTTTATTTTCTTCTATTAGAAAATGTCTTGGCAGACTTAGCCATTAACATTTTCTGCTTTCTCAAGGAAAAGATAATTTATCCTCTTAAGGATATTAGACTCCTGTGTATTGTTTTTCCCCATTTGGTATCCTCGATTCCCCCTTCTGAACACTTGAGTGCTTGCAATCAGCACACAATGACACTTACTAATAACAACTGAACTACAACACCCCACCATAATGTGGTTCTAATACCATATATAACACCATATAACACCAGCAATGTGGAGCAGCTTCCCTGTGCAGAGACTGGAGTCTCTCCATACCTACATCTGTTTTCTTTTCCCTCTGGTACATCTGCTGTGGAGCATGACCCCTGCTGAGCACGAGACCCAAACTCGTGTCTTTTGCTGTAATTCTGAGCCTCAATTCAAGTTCTGGTGCTTGGCTTTAATTTCTCAGAAACTGACAGATGCTGGATCAACACAATGGCATGCGGAAAGCTGTGTGTCATGTTCTGCTGTCTTTGTTATGCTTATTATACTTGACTGGAGAAGTGGCCAACAAACAAATTCTGTAGCACACCTTCTTGTTAAATTATATGCAACACTGCCAGCAATGAGAGAAATGTATGAGACACATATGGGAAAATAAGGGGAAAGAAATGTTAGATGGTTAATCTATATAACAGACTGCTAAATTTCAGTGCTGCTTTATTTGCTTCAAACAGCAACAGATAGAAAAACATTCTCTGATTAAATTATCCAATTTTTTTCTGCTAAATTATGTCCTTATTAGCAACAGACATACACATAAATATAGTAATAGACTGGAGCAGCTGCTCCATCACAAGACTGTTACAAGACTGCAAGACTTTGGCATTCTTGGGGTCCCTGAGCTCTGCAATTCCTCCTTGTCTGCATCTCTCAATAGCACAATAAAGTCCAAGCGAAGGACACTTGTAGCCCTCTCTTTCCCCAAGAGGAGGAAGAGAAAAAAACTAAATCCTTATGCAACAGAGAGAGGACATCTTGCATTTGTGCCAAGGATAATTTCTCCTCTATTTAATTCTACAGGTCTAATGAATAACTTCTGAAAGACTCTATTGTCATCTTCCTTTCATAGGCTATTCCTAAAGAGAGAGCTAATGAAATCCTTAGTGTGCTTCTTTCTCCTTACTTTGTTTACGAGTAGCATGTACAACAGCTGATCAACATCACCATCACCAATAGTGACATAAATCTATTCCTGTTGTTGTGACAAATAAGAGGCATAGGCATATGCACTCATGCTCCTTCAGACAGGCACTGTTCACCAGTGTTGGAGACACATTATTGAGCTAAACAAAGTTTTAATGCACAGAATGGCTGTTCCATATACCTCTAAATACAGACCTCTGGAGAAATGCAATGGGTATTTTACAGAGATGTTGTGGATGCCCCATCCCTGGATGTCTTCAAGGCCAGGCTGGATGTGGCTTTGAGCAACCTGGTCTAGTGGAAGGTGTCCCTGCCCATGGCAGGGGGGTTGGAACTAGATGATATTTAAGGTCCCTTCCAACCCAAACCATTCTGTGATTCTATAATATTGCACCTTCCCGGTCACGTACCTGAAGAGTAAATCCCAGGCGATCTGGTCCTTGTCTATGTGTAGAAGTTGCTCAGCACTTTAGCAGGATACGCCCTTCAAGGCACTTCAGACCTTGATTCTTTCATTAGGCTTCATATTCCTGAGACTGAGGAGCAGAACAATTCTTGGGCATGAAGGAAGCCCTCTCCTGAGTCTCCCTTCTGCGTTCCACCCACCGGATTTCAATCCTTCCCTAATATGAAACACTTTGCTTTTTTGGCAGGCTGTTTTCCTAGAGGGCAGACTGATGAGAAGACCTGGGGAAAGCCTAGAAGATCTTTGACATATTTCGCTATATGGTCTTAGTAAGAACAATTTAATTTTGTTTAAAGTATAATTAACAGAAGTCACTGGAGGACACCTTGTGACTCAGTGAAAAACTATGCTGAGGTAATGTATAAGGCTGGTTCAGTTTATTTAGAAAAGCTGGAAAATTGTATGAATAATAATAATTAAAAACCTATCTTCTTTTGAAAATGAAGAGTTTTGTTAGCTGACTTTTTCACAAGCTTTTTAAATGAGAATTTTTGCTTTTTCTGTCTGGTAACTTTCCCCAATTTTTTACCTACTTCACCCTCTCCCCCCATCCTTCTTTGCTTCTGAATAAGGGTAGAAAGGAAAAAACTGAACTGTAATGCTTTTTCCTTGTTTGGGAAAAGACAGAAATTGAGAGAAATTTGTATTAAGATGATTTTTGTTTATAAAGGTAAATGTTCAAAATGTTCTGACTGCTCTGTTTTTATCCATGGGACAGACTTAGGATCTTTTCAATGCTGTTTTATACTATAAGTACTTGGGGGGAAATGCCCATATTGTGTTGTGCAGGGTGGGTCTGCATGACAGCATGCCCATGTTTGAACCATTGCTATATCCACAGGGGACAGAGCAGACCGACCAGGGCCCTGCAGTGGTAAACAAATGAAAGCCCAACTGTTTTTCCCTGCAATATTTTATACATCAGAAAATCACATATGAAAATACAATGATTAGGAAACTAGCATGCTCCCCGATTACTGAGCTAACAGTAGCTCATCCTAGCAGCATGTTTTACATTGCTTTCATATCTACAAGGCACTGGCAAGTTATCAAAATAACACCAGCAAAACAGTCAAGCACTGTGCAAAGCAGACTTTCAGAGGACTGCACTTCTGTCAGCTATGTTACGAAGACCTTGTGTTATACCCAAGCCTTTCTTTTCTCACTGTTTTAGATTTGACCATAATATTTTTATGACGTGTGATTTGACAACACTGGTTAAGCAACACTAACTGCTTCCAGTCTAGAGAGTCTTGAGAGCTGTCCTAATACATGCTAACGCTTGCAAGAAACTATGTGCAAACATGATATAGTGGTAAAAATAAGACTGAGGGATTGCTAATGCTAAACATACCAAGGGGGTTCAGAGTGCTTAAGGATAGCAAATGTCCACATGCATAATTACAATATGGGAATGGTAATTCAGCTCTATTTCTATGTCCTTGACATGACGTTTATTCTACAGCCTTTCCATCCTTTTGTTGTCTTTCTTATCTAAATTAAGATTATTGGGGAAGAATCATATTTGAGCAACTAATAGATTCATACTGACAAAGCTCACAAACTATAATGTTATGACTGACACAGCATTGTAAAGTATTATTTAATAGAAAATAGGATGATAAAGAAATTTGGTGGTAAATAATTAGGCAGTTATTGTCAACCACCATAGCAGAGCGCCTGGTTTTCTGAGACATTACAGCTTTGGGAGCTATTTAAACTCATTTATATTGTGTGTAAAATAAATATCATATGTGCGAATGGTGAGTGTGAAATGTTGGAGATTTACACCTACTTCATATTTATGCTGTACTCCTTTAAGCAATTATAGAGATGAACAAAACTGGTTAGACAGTATTCTTATGGTTAGCATTTGTAGAAAGGAAGCCTTGAAGGCTTGATTTCCCCTTGTCTTCACAACAACTGGAAAGGAATTCAACTCAGAAATAAAATACTGCCAATCTCATCTCAAACTGATGCAAGAGACAACTTTGCTCAGATGTAAATGAGACTAAGCCAAAAGGAGAAGTAGACTTAGAGAGAACAAGGATCTTGCCTGTTTTCTTCTTTTTATTTCTGAAAAAGAAAATGAGGTTGTAGTAGTAACTAAGCCTACAGCAGCCTCAGAGCTTTTTCTTTAGTCCCTCATATGTGCATAATTGTTAACAGCTCCATGTCTGCTCCTCTCTGCCAGGGTTACAAAGGAAACTGCTGACTTCCACCCTCAGATCCAATCCTGCACAGTTTTTAGACGGTAAAGGTTCAACCATGCTCCAAACATCCCTTCTGCAGCCACAGATTTTGTGACTGATCAGGTCACATGTATGGGTGGTACTTAACTCTATGGCAGAATCCAAATTAAAAGGAAAAAAAAAAAAGTTTGGGCTTGCAATTCCAATCTATGTGCCTAATATATTCCATTTCTGTTCAAGTTTAGGAACCTAAATAATTTCTTTAATCTTGACTTGATCATCATCTTCCACCTAGAGTCATCTGCCCACTAATCACCTAAAACAGAGATAAATCTACTTCACTTGTAAGATGAGTTTTTCAATCTTTTAATTAGTATCCCAGTTTAGGTCACAGTGAACAGGGAGGATCATAAATAAATCTTTCTTCCTCCATGCTTCGTCTGGTCTTCCCTGCTGGTGCCTACTTTCTTTACTGTACTATTGGAGCAAATGTACTTCAACTTTGTGTAGATGTCAGAGAAGACAGCCCACATGTGCTGTAGCTAGCGTGTATGTAGCATGTTGTCACCAAAGCAACATCTGTCTGATGACTCAGAGTAGAAGTGGTTCTGTTTGTTCTGTGTCAAAAAGAGAGAAATGCTGCTTTGATATTCTAGCGTGCATCAGAGTACCAGACATATGCACAACAGAGGCAACGGCAAGCAGCACAATCTGATTTCATTCCATACATGTTAGGTATTTTCCAAGGTTAAACAGTTTAATTCTCTAAGCAGTGAACTGCTTTCTGACACCTCTGAAGAAAATAGTCCTCCCCTTTTCTTTAAACCACTGACCACCTCTATACTCCATAATCTAGAGCTGCCAAAAATTACGAGGGTGGGTTCTTCTCATTTACATACTGGAAACAAACTGTTGAATTTCATCCCCTCTAAACACATGATTTTCAAATTATCACAAGTAAGTTTTTCAAATTATAAAGCAAAATAATTAACAGAACACTAAGGGCAACAAGAGGATTTTATTTTTCTGTATAAACGTTCTTCAGATGGCATTTAGTGAATTCACCATTCCCAGTTCCCATCTTCACACAACTTTAAGAAAAAATTTTCGGCAGCTGGTTGCACATAGCATTCTTTGAAAATCAGGAGCTTTTCAGGTGTTTCAAGATGAGCCTCCAGAGATTAAGGCACCAGATTATATTTGTCACTCTACAAAGCGTAAACCTAAAAGTCCAGCTCAAGACATCTATGATCCAGATGAGCTGCCAAGCTCCTGCCTATCAATCTGGCCAGCAACAGTGCTGGGATGGCAGAGAGTGCAGGGACTTGGGGACAGAGAGCAAATACTTTTGGGTTCCATGCCTAAATAGATTAGGGGGAAGAAGAGCCTCCTGTCAGTTAAGCATGGAGATACAGCTTCCAGGGAGGAGACAGAATCAGCCAGGAGCAATGCTTGCCAAAGATGGTTTCTAACAGCCAGTTCAAAAATCATCTGTGAATTTTAACAACCAGTTGTGCTGAAATGTGCTCAAGCAGAGTTCTGCAGCTAGTTATGTTATAATGGAAAGAGCCTGTAGTCAGTTTGTAATCCAGCTGCCTAAGGAGAGGAGAAGTTAGAGGGGATACAGCCACTACACCAATGTGCAGGCTTGAACTCACAATGGAATTCAGCTCAGAGCCATTCTCTTCAGAGGAAGGAGTAGGTGAGGTCTCCTGCTACAGTGTGAGGTGCAGCCTTCAACAACAGGCTAAATCTAACCCTCAGGATTGCAGAGTCAGCTAAATTAAAATGTCATCTTCCTGCAATAGTGTTACTGCAGCCATAGTCTGCTCATCATCTCTATGAAGAGTTTTTACTGCTGTTTGTGCAATAACATCCCATTCTGAAATGGTGTTTGTTAAACTTGCACCATATTTCATTAGCTCCTGCCATTTCCCATCACAATCTCTTTGAACTGCAGAATGTTATTCAATTTAGTTACTATTTGGATTTCTTCCAGAGCTGTATGGCTCTGAGAACAGCACACAAAATAACAACATTGGCTTGCATTATTTTCGACAGCTCCCTTTGTTGTTTTCCGATGATGATAAATGTGTGATGAAATAGCTGAGAATGTAATCAACAGTGCTGATTTTGTATTCACCTATATTACACTATATTATATCTTTTGCAGTTTTAGTAGTCCATGCCTTTTTATGTTCCTGATACTGCAGTTGTTGCTATTATAAGGGCAATTTTTTCCCCCGTATCAAAACCAAAGCAAAACTAGAAAACATCTGCATAAGTCTGTAGTGGAGGAGAGAATGAAATTTAGCACCATTTTTCTCAGGAATTTTTAACAGTTCCTGACAAACACCAAAGAAATAAGTGAAAAGCAAGATAAAAAGATAACATACTCTAGTACTTTCCACTGTGAATGATTTCTTAGACAGAGCAAGTAAACTTTACAAATTGAAGTTTTCTTTGCATACATATAATATTGTAGCTTAGGCTGAGCTACTATGGCAGCTCTAGCTTACTGTTTGAAGCTTTCCTTAAAACTTCATCACTTAAATCTTTATTCTGGAGGGTTTTGTGTGATTCATCACCACAATTATGTATCTGATGCTTCATAAGGTGGTGGCACCTAAAACTGGCGGATGGGGTTGTGTCAAAGGGTTAGACACTGTACTAAAATTAACTGCAGTTAAAGACAGAGAGAAATCAGGATCTCATGTAAACAACTGACCAAAAAAAAAAAAAAATCTTATCCCAGTTCAGCAGTAGGTGTAAGACTGAAGTCCTGGCTTTTATTAATCAGTTAAGTACACAATTTTAGTCTCAGCTTGTCTTTTTTTCTGCCTGTAACTTAGAAACTTAAATCTGTACTGGGAAATTAAACAATTTACAGATTGAAGTGATACAAAATTGAGTAATAAAAAAAATTTGAGGAGGGAGACATTTAAAACCCTGTCCCATAGTAGTTTTGACAGGACTGTGCCATTCAGTTCGTTGTCTCAGGCTGGGTTCTGTGCAATGTTGTGCTGCACTAGTGTGGGTTGCAAGGGCTGTGTTTTATAGTAACTTCTCTAGACCAGCTGCAGAGAAAATTCAACAATAAAATTCAAATGATGTTTGTCATAAGCTTCTGCTCTTTCATTGCTACATTTGTGTACATGAAATGTAATATACTAGTGAGAATGTCCCCTGACATGGAGCTGATTTTTATATCCTTTAAATTTACCACTAGCTTTACAGATGCCGCAATCTCTTTTATTCCAGTTCTAGCAATTATAACATAATCTGTGCTAACACTGCAGATTACTAGGGCAATTTTGAAGATAAATGATCACATCTCCATTTCCATCTGCTGGTCCAATCAGGAAAATGGTGAGAATAAAACGTAGCCCTTATATTGGTGCATTTTGGTGCTTGTCTGGCAGTCTACTCAGTCAACTGTATTGGGCCATGCAAAGAACAATTCCCATGAAAACATGAAGAGAACTCCCAATTCTCCACCGCCTTATGTCTTCATTTTACATTATAAAGGTCCAAGCACTTATCTTTCCCCATCATTGGGCAAACTCCCAAACATGAGTGAAGTAGTTTTTTCTGCTTAATAGAAAGTTTTTCTAAATGTAAATTTGGCACATTTCTGTCCCTACAGCTGCTGTAATTACAAGCTCTGGTCAGAGTCCTTAGCCAAACCACAGGCAGTCTGTCTTGTCCAGGCAATGTGATACAGTCAGGGCACTCCTTCCTCATCTGGTTTTGTTGGTGTAAACTATGCCCAGGTATCAGTTTGCAACGGACCAGTGTCAATAAAAGAAACACACTCAGAACATGCTTAGGTGTCAGTTGATTTTAGAGTACAAACTACACAGCCAAAGCAAAATAAACTCACCTCCCTGCTTCCTCCTCCCCCTCTCCCTCTGAAAAGCCTGTCTGATTAAGATTTTTCTACAAAATTAGGTTTGCAAATCTCCTGAATATGATATCAGGTCATGCACAACTACTCAGACGTTTCTTATGTCATGAGGCACAAAGTTTCATACCATTGAAATGCATTTCAACTCAATGATTAGAAAAAAAATATGGGGGGGGGAATAAGCAAACTAGAAGAACAATGCAACTGTGTTTTCAAGGGAATTATTTGCATCACATTTCTACTAGTAATTATTTTTTGTTCTGGTTTGCAGCGCTTCTGCTTCTGGCATCTCATCTCCTTCACAGCAGCCAGCAATTGAATTAGAATCATTGCTGAACAGCAAGAAAAATCTGTCATAGAAGTCATGTTGACAGACAACTTTGTTTTGTTCTCATTTCTATTTTCCCTTTATTGTATTTACATCTGAATGTCCACACCTAGAAGTGAGCAGAAACAGACACAAATCATATTTGTCTAGCTTCTTCCTCCTTTGTCCTGCTTTTGTCTTTAATAGAGCTTGCACTCAGCCGCTCGCGTCGGGAGGAAATAGCCAGCCACCAGTCTTTACTACCCACTGTGTCTGGCAGCACGTCAAAAACCTACCTTTTCTCCAGCATACTGCGGTAGTGGTGCATGTCTCCTATTATCATCCTGAATGACTAACAGGAGTAAAAGATGATCGAATTCTTCCTTTATAAATAGTGGATGGCACTGGTTTTGTGTATGGTGCTGTGCTTCCTGGTATGACGTCACAGACCCAACAGCACCTGGTCCACGGACCTGTCATAGCCAATCCATCAAAGCTGCCTTTCACAGAAAACCATTGCAGATGACATGTAGTGGGGTTTTTTTCATTTTTTGGGTTTTGCGCATAACGCAAAAATTTATTCTGTTGCAAGAAAAAAATTCAGTGAAATACCAATTCCTGAAAACCGGAAAATGTCGTTTGGTATTTAACTCCTTGGTGAAGCATGTGTTTTTCCTCAACAAGAAGATCCACTGGGTGGAAGAAAAATTTTTTCCAGCACAAACAGTACTCAAATGCAGTACATTCTTTCTGATGACATTGACAGATCCTCAAAACACATTGACTGCACTTTCCTTGAATAGACACAGTTTTTAGATATGTCCATGATATAGCATATAAGGCCCGTTACTAACACAGTTATTGATAGTGTTAGTGTTAGACATGGGTAGTGTTAGACAAAACTTGGACTGCAGCACTAAGATGACCACTAGTCTTACCAATAGATCAAATCACATAGAAGAATGAGTGACATGCACTTTGAGTATGTGGTCCAGCTTGATCACATTAACATCATCTCTTTTAGGATCACCTTTAAAGCCAGAGCTCTCCAATACTTGTAATTTTTCTACTTTACTGTCCCAGTATACACACTTTAAAGTCACATAGTATGTGCAATGTCCACTTACACCTACGCACACACAACCCCAAGCTAGGCAGAAACAAGGCACATTCAGATTTTCATGTGTTCATAGATCTGTTAATGTACATGCAGAGTTAGTCTAGATTGCGTAAGAGCTATTTTTGAGAAATGGTACATGTTATTGTGGAACTATTTTGAAATTACAAAATAAAAAAAAAATTAAGTGCTAGGGCTCAATAAAATGGCTTGGCATGAAGAGTGGTTGTAGAAGGCCATGATGATAGTTAACTTATGGTTTGATAAAAGTGAAATGTATAATTTTATTGAAATATCAACAAGAACAAAGTGATTTTTTTAACTTACGTTAACATTCAAATCACATAAAACTAAAAAGGTTTTGTATATATGCACAGGGAGGGAACGTTACAGTATAGATCTTCGATATGATCACTGAAAGTGTTATTGCAATTGGGAGAAACTATTACTATAGAAAATAATTCCCATTACCTTGTCAAAGCCTTTCAACTGGATGTTTCTACCACTTCGTAACTTCACAAGTGACTGTGTAAGAAGAGATATCATTCATATTCAAATCCCATGACATCAGTATGCCACCCAAACTTTCTCTAGCAATAATAAAGCAATCTGTCCTTTTCCCTTTTAAGTCACAACATTTAAGATTATTGCCAGATGAGTATAAAAGGAGTTTACATTCACGTGCCATTTTTTCTACTTGGTTTTGTTTAACACATGTCAATGTATTTAAAATGCAGAGAAACCACCACTAAGAAATAGCTGGCCCATGGGACTGGAAAGATGATCTGAAGATTTGTCCTGCTGGGTCACTCGCTGTGTATCCGGCTTGCGTCTCTGGTTGACAGTAAATTAAAGTTACTGCCATTTGACAGGTGTGCAGCAGCCTATGTAAAATGAGTTGGTGTGCCGAGCGCTGCTGTTGGGAGGCAGGTGTCTGCACCACAACCAGCACGCTCACGGGCAGCGCTCGCCTTGGCGGTCTCGAGAAAGTGCTCAGAAGCTGCCCAGGCACAGAGCACCTCCTGCCCTTTTGCCATTACAGGTGGTCCTTCTGCTTGGCGGCCAAAGCACACAGGCAGTACCACAGAGGGGAGCACAGGACTTCACTCCATGTGTGGTACCGCTAAATAAGCACTTCCACTTTCACTGCCAGCAGCTGGCTATGTGCTGTAAGATCTTAGCATCTGAATTGAAAAAAATAAAATAAAAATAAAAGATTCTACCATTATGTAAATACTACACATCATCCTGATCATCTTAAACAAAAGATATGTATAAAAATCTAGATCGGTGGATCAGTGATTAAGTGTGGGAGACCAACCTGCCTAGTTTCTTTCAGTATTGGAGTGGCAAACGGCTCATCACTGTAAAGAGCCCAGAGACAGCTTTTTACATGCTCCCTGTGGGAAGCTGGATGCCTTCAAAGGAGTCAGAAGGGAAAAACGCAGGGGGCATTTTGGCTCTGCTCCTTTCTCTGCTGTGGCCAGCAACGCCTGGAGGACTTGTTTGTAAGAAAAGGAATCCCAAAGTGATCAGAATTAAGAACAGCACAAAAAACCAGCTGAAAAAAGATCAATTAAAAAGGGGAAAATGGTGACTTTCTCAAACTCCCAGAAATCCACACTTGATATTATAACTGTAGAAATTAGTGAAGTTTCCTTACTTGGAATTATTTGCTTTGCCCTCATTTATTTTTATTAAGAAATATAAAAAGCATTTACCATAATATAAGACCCAGGGGACATTGAATCACCACAAAATAGGAGATTATCTGCAAACTCAGTGCTGTCATTATGAGCAAGACTATGTGATAGAAATCCAGGAAAGTAAATATGGGTAATGAGACTACTTTCAGGTACATGAGAGATTAAATTTTAAAGAGAATCAAATGCATAGTTCAGGAAAATCTGGAGATAACTGCAAAAACAAGAGTCTTTCACCATGGGCAGGTTACATGAGTGATTATCAACACAGGGTATAAAATGGAGTCAGAAATCATTGGCATAGAAATTGCTTTCATTAAGTGATCAAAAAGTAGTGAAAATATAAAATCTGCTTTATTTTAAAATGATGTGTCTTTCTTGAATGAAATAAAATATTTTGGTTCAAGATTTTTCTTACAGTTGGGTTTTTTCCTTTAGTTCAAGTTAGTTTATATTAATCAATGGAAACAGCTCAAATTAAGACTCAAATTAACCATAAAGCAAAGACTCCAAGCCAGCCCATCGCAGTCAGCATTCAAGAACTTGTCACCTTTGCCTGAAACATCTCTGCCTTGCTCAAAATAATTGATTATTTGCAACATAAGTCTATTATGATAGAGAAATTACATGTTTGCCTGCAGGTCATTTCTAGAAAGTGTCAGGTATGAAAAAAGATTACAGAGGTTCATTTATACTGTCCACTGGGTCAATCTCTATGCTTTTTCCAAAAAGATGGTCTTGAAATTCTGAAATATATCCAACTATTTTTTTCCCCAACTTGTGATTTCTTGAAAGTATTTTCCTTCTGCATTTTATCCTTTCACTCTTTTGCAGCGTGTAAGGTAGCTAAGCAAGATCATTTACTGTGTTAAGAGTCTCAATAAAGTTAGACTCCAAAGCAACATCTTCTTAAACTCTAATCTTTACCGTTCCACTACTCTGACAGTTGCCATTGAGCAATATAAGAAGAATTAGGTAATTGTATCTAATTGTGTTCTCCCTGCCTGTTGTTTAAACAAGGAAAGCCTTTCAGTTGTTGTGGAAAGTATTAACAGCAGACCTTTGCTGACCTTCTAGAGCCGTTTGGGAAAACTTGACATTACACAGAAGCTTACTCAAACAAGCTATAATTAAGTTGAGAGTGGAGTGACACCACTTACAAGAGAAAACTAAGTATGGCCATTTAATCTAAAAATTACTTAAGGACTCCCGGGAGCACAAAAGTTTACCTCTACTAAAATAATTATGTTTTGCCATTAGATGAAGAGAGAGTACAAATGGAATATGCATGTTCTTTTCAACATCAGTACCCTTCGCTGCTCTACAAAAACTGGAAAGGGCAATGGAAAGACCTTTCAAACTAATGTTTTGCATTCAATTAGGTAGAAGCATCTGCTTTGTCTTTAAATATCCTGCCAATCACTGACAAGGTAAAGGACAAATTCTGACTGCTGTTGCATACCCAAAAGTCCCAAGGACTAACTGAACTATAGAGGTCTTGGCTTTCTGAGTTCAGGACAACAGTGCTTTATCTCTGGCTTAGCATATTAATCTCTTCTCTATTCCCTCCTTCATCCATCTCTCCCACTATCTTCCTTTCACCTTTCAGAGCAAATATTCGTTAACCGTTTCTGGAGTCAAAGATTACATTGCATAAACTGCAGGATATGTGTCAAAAATAGGAGTCTCAAATTTACAACAGCCCTGTCTAAAATATTAGACATTTATGTTTACATGAAAGTTATTTAGGAAATTACTCACACACTTCCCTCCTTTTACTAAGTTCCTACTTTAATATTCTCAAAACTCTAACATACAAAATTGTTCCCAACACACATACTGTAATCTGTGTATCTCTTCTAGCTCTCTGAAATATTAAATGAGGTATTGCTTGGAAAAGAACTGGGATCAAAAATCAGCCAAAATCATCCCCCTCAGTTGCAGATTCAATGGTATCAACTTCTCGGATGGGTTGACTGCACCACATGCAGTCTCTCCACTCAGAGTTGCAGGAACCAGCCATGCTACCCAGTTGCCCTGGTCTTTTTAGATTCTTCTCATGTTTACTGCTCTGCCAGTCATGCCAGCTTGCATGTCCCTTTCATCTCCTTCCCAAAGGCCTTGTTCTGTTCATCCTCGTGCATGAAAATTATTTAGGGTCTATTTGCCTTTAACATATTTAAATTATTCCCAGAAATGCTACTCCTTCAACATTTTCCGTAAGATTCTAGAATGCAGTCTTAAAATATTTTCGCTGTTCTACTCCTTATCTCTAAATATAAATCCAAAACTATGAAAGACCTCCAGAAGCTGGAGCTAAATAAATTCTGACAGGTGGAGCATCTGACAAATAGGAGCACATAATCATATTCCTCTAATTAAGGACAATTTTAACACCCATATAGATAATTTGACTTATGACACTTTTATGTATAATACATGCTCCAAACATGTCATTCGTTAGCAGACTGAGTGCAGAAATCTCTTCTGCCTGTTTACTCAGTGAGGTGCTTTCATGTACAAAAGCAATCAATAACAAACCCATTTACAGAATATCTACAGGTCAATCGCCAAAATTTCTTCTTGTTATACCTGTTTTTGCATTTCAAACTGCCTCTAAATACATCATGTTTGTAGGAAAGTACAGAAGAACTAGAGGGCTACTGAAAGTACCAAGTTGATTTTTGAAGAGTTTTAAATTTCATAGCAATGGCCCCACTAACATTGTTGTAACACCACTGTAATATATCATTTTGAAGGGTATTCATCGTTTAGATATCTGAAATCATATGATGTGAATTAGGAAATTAGTTTCTCTATTCCTCCTCCATAGTCTCTGGAAAAAGTAGGATCTCCTGGATGACAATTCAGAGCAAGATCATCTTATTTTCTTCCTCAAATGACTCTCAAGAAAGCCCAAAAAGTCAAGTCATCTAACTTAACTACCAAAATCAGGCTTTTTGAATTCCACTTTGATACTATTGCTTGCAAGAATACAGTATTTCAGAAGGCAAATAAGAGATGGTAGATTGATTCTGGGAGGAGAAAATTGTTTTCTTTTCATCCAAATTTGTTTCATTGAATATGTTTGCAAAAGCCTTCTTACAACAAAAACAGGTTGGAAATAAAACAATTTTAAAATGTTTTTATGTTTTAAAAGATATAATGAAAGAGTATGAAATGCTTTCAAATTCTTGCAAACCAAGTAACAAGAGAATGGATTCATTTTAATGCATCCAGAACAATTTTTTCCTCTCTAATGAGAAAAAAAAATTACATAGTAACCTAGCAAATCAATATAAAGCCCTTTTATGGTGGATCTATTTATGGGTGATTCTTTAATGTTATCCTTTTTGATACACAGTAGGAACAGAGGGTTAGAGGTAACTTTTCTATTCACCAGACTTAGACTGCTAGTGAACTAGATGAAAGAATTTTCAGTGGAATGAAAATTTTTGAATTCAGTAGGAAAGCTATCCAAAACAGAACTCCCAAAAACACTTTTGTTGTTGAAAAAATGTTATTTCTCAGCACTAGAACATTTACAAGTTTTCATTAAATTCAGGCAAAAGGATAGCTTGTAAAGAAGATGATGAAAGAGAGATAACACATAATACATGTCTCTTGCATGAAATATAGGCTGGTAAACAGGGCTCACCTGGGATACAGGACAGGACTTCAGACCGAAGGAAACTGAATCTAGCTTTTCTGCATTTCAGGAGCATCCAAATCACCAGCCTACATAGCCAGCCTTTGTCACTCATCTAAACTCTTCTCCATTTTCTCTCATGTTAGATTAATTTCTCTTTATGGGAGCAGAAGGATGCTCTGTAGCAGAACAATTGAATTCAGGCTCCTTCCTCTATTGAGCATCAAAGTATTAGGAATACAAACCAGAAGTTATTTGGAAGGATTAGGCAGCAGCCTAATGGTTAGACATTTTGACCTCAGATATTCAGGTTGGGAGGGACACAAATGTAGTCATCCTACATCCTGAGTGCTATAACCTGAAATTCTGGAAATGTCAGGCTACCTTAGCTTTGTCTCAAGCAGACTTCTGGAGCACCCACTTTATACCTATTTGGTGCAAAAATTGTGTGAAATCTGAAAATTATTTTTGATATCTGCAAATCTATTTCATTAGACATTTTGAGGTTCCAGTGTTATCTACAGTGTCATGAAACCTCTGAAAGTACTTTATAGATTCTGAGCTATAGTATCAACTTACAAATATACTTGTGCCCTCAGAATCTCACATAATTTAGTGGATTTGTACTTGAATGTGGAGATGAGAGGAAAGATTTAAGATTTAACCTTTATTAAGTTCAGATGAAATCTACATTCAGTACTAAAATAAGATGTCATTGCCTAAAGGAAGCTAAATGCACTTCCTGATAAACACATTTTAAAGTCTTAAATTTGTTTTTACGCAAAACAAAAACAAGGCATTTTACTCTTTCTTTTTCTATAATGAAAGATTATATTGTTTGGCGCATCAGAGAAAAATGCCATAAACATATTCCATTTCTGTCTTACGTGTTTGATTTTTCCCCCCCTAAAATGCACCCAATTACTTAGTCTTCATTTTATTCATGGCTTTAATAATTTAAAAAACAATTTATAAAAAATAAAACAACCAAACAAATCATAAAATACAAATAAGCCTCTCTGACAAATGTGAGCTAGAAGAGAGGAAAAAAACCCTTGTTTCTAAACCACAGATTATTATGTAGATATTTTGTTTGTTGTTTGTTTTATAAAAGGCTTGATAGATGAAAATTTTATGTGCCGCCTTTGTGCGGAGAAAGAGAACTAAAGCTCGCTATAAACGTATTCTCTCTTGATACTTCTGGTGACAGTCATATCAGACGAGATTTTCTGGGACTGCCACCTGCCCTACAGTCAAGGAAGGCCATGAGCTGGGGGACCAGAGCATATCTTTCCTGTTCAGATGGCCTACAGTGCCTGCATGGTGTACCTACTGGTAATGGACCCTAAACCTCCAAATGTGCCACACAACAAAATAATTTGCCATAGAAACTTAGCAATTTAAGCAGTTGACTTTAGACATGTCAACACAGATCAAAAAATTACTTACTGGTAACAACAAACATCACTCTCTGTGATAACCAATTCACCAATATCAAAACAAATATGGTCACTAAAAGCCAAATAGCCTAATTTGCAGCTATCATTAAATTGTAAACTCAATATTTTCTTCTCCGAGATCTCAAATTATGTCCATGTTACTTGGCAAAAAAACCAAACTCAATGCTTCTGATAAGAAGTAGTTTGTTAGCAAAAAGGTCAGTGCCTGGATATTTCTGCAATTTGTATCAAGATTCCTGCTTTCACATTTATTACCACATCTGCGATGTGCTGAAGGGCAAGAGTAGAATGAGCTTTAACTTTCTATACATGATACATTGGAGCTGAATGGCAACCACCTTCCTACTGAGTCACTGAACAGATTTTTTTAATATTTCCCATAAATCCAGTTTTGAACTAAATTGCATTGCATCAATTCATTTATTAAAACACAAAAATTGAGCATTGCTAAGGTTAAGCAATGTATAATAAAAAGCATTGTACCACCCAAAGTGAAGTTAAACGTGTTCCTAAAAACTCCATACATTGTGCAAAATATTGTGACCTTCCATTTAGCAGTGGTTCCATAACAGCTGTTCTGTGTTGTGTAAGAACTATTACTACATGTCTCCATGTAACTCAGCTCATGCCAATTTAAATATTTGATACAATATTTTACAGTTTGGGGTTTAACGTTAGTTTTAAATTCCCTAAACTAATAACAATCTTTAAAACTCACAAAACAGTTACTCAAGTGGAAAACATCTTAAAAGCTCTCTGTAGTTGGGAATACAGTTTTATTAAATACAACTGTTCTGACACGATGGATGTACTTACCATAACACCTATGGGCTTACACTATTACTGCTCTCTTGAACAATTCCCCAAGTGAACATATATAATTTAGCACACCAAGGTCTCTTAAAAATAGTCTTACAAGTTCGCCAGTGTCTATCAGCTCTACCTAAGTTCTTATGGGAAAGGACCTCTGCCTGTCTTTGACAAAAAGAAAGTAATTGAATTTAGAAGGTTTGTTAGGTAGATTATACAAACATACTGAAGACATGAAGCCTTGTGTCTGGAAAATTCTGTTACTAACTTTCCATACACCGGTACCCTCAACAAGTCAAGCACAAAGGATTGGTGCAGGAGAACGATGAGGAGGACTGAACAGTTTCCAAACAAATTTCAGTTGAGTCTCTTCAGTTCATATATTAACTCGATTAGCATATAGGAAATGTTTGCCTGAAGAAGTTTTGATTAAGGACATATCAAAACAAATATCAGGCAGAGAATTTTCTCAAAGTTAAATAAAGTTTTATTCCCATACATGTTGTTTAGCCACCAGGTGATCTGCAAGAAAAATAACAAATCCTGCATTCAGGAATAATACAAGTCATCAAGTGAGCTAGACAACACCACATACTGAATCCAAAACCAAATTAATTCTTCGTTGTGAATAATCTTCCCAGTTACAATCAAAAGAATCCACTGCTGCTTTGTGCAAGTAGAAATCTTCCATGTGAATAGCATGAATCCATGTTCACTGACAGCATGAGATTTTCTTAGTAACATCAGTCAGCTTTGACTTAAGTTCTAAACAAGAATTACCATGGTGGAATATATTTTTCAAAGTTGCATGACACCCTTCTGTGACATTACCTGTAATGTTTCAACCTTTGCCAGGCAAAAGTAAAACAGTATTTGAAAAAACCTAAGGGGATACATAAGAAAGAATCTGATTTCATATATACATATATATTTGTTTTTAAAACACTGCTCCTTACTGCACTGCTTTTTGACAAAAAAAAAAAAGGTATTTTCAGAATGTGTTTGTTAAACAGGACGACAGGAGCAATTTCCTACGCAGTATAAATCTCTGCCAGTCCTCCCCTGCAGAACATGCTCCTTTCCACTACCAGGTATTCTTACAAGGTGATGAAAAAAGTAGTTCCTTTTTGTTTTAACATGCAAGAGAAAATTATTCTTGTATTTTGCCTATTTATTTAGGCATTTTACAGTTGTCTCTCTAGCTTCCCTAAAAAATGGAAACAGAGAAGATATACTACTTCCTATTTTAATCTGACACACTGCAATATTGTTATAGTATTATACTGTTTTGTTGATATATGTTTAGAAATCAAAATTCAAGTCCACTTTAAAAGCTGTAGGAGAAAGAAAATACCTCACAGGGTAAGTCATAAGTGTTTGTCATGGTTAAAATAAAAAAAAAAAACCCCACACTTTCCATCACCATATATTTCTTTCTTATTTCAACATACTGTGGCCCAACTGAACATCAAGCACAAAGACACAGAATATAAAGGGTTCTAGGCATGAGTATTTCTTTTGCCTTCCCTGCAATGTGAAAAGTATCTTAATTTGAAAGAAAATAATGTCCCAAGTACCTCTCAACCTTTAAAGAAAAAATTCATTCTGCAAAGCTTGTTAAACATAATCTACACCACACCGCATGTGAGTCTTGCCAGCCCAATCTGACAGGCATTAAAAAAAAAAAATAGGCATTCCTCCTGGTGAAACAAGGGTAACTGCTCCTGTCCTTTGTGCTACACACAGGGAATATTCAGAGCCTACAGTCACCTGCATATCACCAGAGCTGTTACTAATTATTCATTATTAATAACTACCTTTAGGGAACATAGGATCAAAGACTGGACTAAATACCACTCCCATATACGACAGACTGCAGGGCCCACTCCAGCCCTTCGCACTTCAAAGCGGCTGTGGGACAAGGAAGGTTGACTTTGGGCCAGCAGCATGAGGGCTACACAATCACAAGGGTTTTCCATTGCCTCCTTTTGCCTACCCCTTTTTTAGCCAGCCCCAGTTAGGACTGCTGTGGATGATGAGGGATGCTGAGCTAACTGCAGCATGCGGTTGCATTTCAGCTTCTTTTAGGAGAGGGAGACAATTTTTGCTTTACTGTCAGATGTGTCCTAGGGGAACCTTTTTCCTCTTTCCTTACCTTCCTCCCAGAAGCATCTCCAAACACCACCCACCACGAGTGGCAGTAGGGCTGCCCGAGTACCACTTTGCGTTATCAGTCAGCGCTGATGTAGTGCACTTAGTTCATAATCACTGTCAAAACCAGACACCTCTTCCTCACCAACCTCAGCTATCTATGTCAGAGCACACTGTATCCCCTCACTGGGGGTGACACTCCCCTTCCCTCAGGGGAAAGCACTGGGGCAGTGATTATAGGACCAGTTAAGGGCTCAGAAAAGGGACCTCCCTCATGCAGGGCAGATTGTGAAAGTATGCTTGTCTTGAATGAACAAGTTCGATTCTCAGAGATGTTAAGTTAACACATATGCAGCCTGGTTAAATCACACTCTTAAATCTTGTCTGTCTTTCTTCACCATCTGTGACAAGGTTTTTCTCTTTGAAACTATTAAGAGAAGTTGACCTTTTGTGCTTACATGCATTTCCTCTGTTGAGTTTTTAGACTCATCATCCTACCGTGTCAGTGTTTTCCTGAGGATGACTATGGTATATAAATAGCCAAGCTCAAAAGATCCTTCTGATCTATTTCACAATTTATCTTCCTTGATTTATGGGAAGATGGTAACTTGTAAATTTTCTCCTCCTCAAAACTTAGCAGAGCTGAAGGCACAGAGCTATGTTGTTTAATGATTTTTCTAAAGGAGTCCTGATTTAAAGGCTGGAATAACTGCAAAGTTTGGAAACATCTGGTACATATCTAATTCCTCCTCCAATCTAAAAAAACTGATTAAACACTGCAGCAACAGGTGGTGCAAACACTAGTAAGTCAATTTTAATAAGAGAGGTCAACACCTTCAGCTCCTCATTTTTCTTTCCATAAGTAGTAATAAATTCCTCTCAACAGGTGTGGGTCTAGGATGTATAGTTACATTGTTCTCTTGCAAAGGTCTAGTAGTTCTTTGTTAAAGCTCTCTTTTAAAAGAAAAGAAAAAGAAACTTCCAGTGTTTGAAATGTCATCCCTGGTGTCTTCCACTATTTTCTTTTCATGTATATTTTTCATGTCATGACTGTTTATGGGTATCAGACTGGAAGTAGTGCCACACACTGCTCAGTACTTCTCCAGGAAGAAAAGTCTTTTCTGGATTTACAGCAGATTCTTGTCCAACATGTTTTAAACCTCAGTCTTATCTAGCACAAAAATTCAATTCTTCCTTAAATTCAATGGATACCTACCCTTATTCCTACAAGAAGGTTCTATCTAATTGGTGGTGGCTTTCAAAAGCGCATCAGTCCCCACTCTGCCCGATTAAAAAACTATTCTGTGAGAGTGAATATATAAAGTCTAGGACAGGGGAAAATAAAACCCAAGAGTGGGCCCCAACTCCACAGTCTAGCAGGGTTCTTCCTTCAGAGCAGACAATCTATATTTTCCTTTCAAGGTGTTTAAGTACTTGATATGCTGCATGTTTAAATTTTAATTTTATATTCTTTGTTTGGCATGCTAAGGTTTCTTTATAACAACGTAATGCTGGGACAAATCTTTCTTGTCACCTGAACTGAAAATGACACTCCAAAGTTCAGTGTTCTCATCTGAACACAACTCAGGTGAAAGATGATAAAGATTCTCTAAAGAAAGCAAAATCTTCTGGCCCAAAGGTATGTTGCTTAACTAAATGGTTTCTATGCCTTTTACTTTACAAGGGCTTTTCTTTTGTCTGCTACATGAGCTATTTTTACAGAAATCCCAAGGGGTTATTTAGTGTGAATATAAGAAATAACAAAAGGAAAAAATATCAAGGGAGTGGTCAATATAAACATAAAAAAAAAAACAAACCCCAAAACCAACACACAACAGTGTGCCTGAATCAATAAAGAAAAACTTTGTCTTTCAATGCACTGTGTAGGGGTTGGAAGGTCCAGCACAGAAGCAAATAAGCTAACAGTTATTATTCTGCAGGGACAAGAGTCTGAATAATGCCTTATTCTAGTTGTTTGGCAACACTGAGCTGATTACAGCTTGGGGGTGGTTCTGCAAGCTGAGGAAACTGAAAATGTGCCCTGTTTTGTTATGGTAAGTCATGAGAATACACAGAAAATCTGGGCTCCCCAGAGGGTCCATTGGAAAAGGACAGGACAGCATGAGCCAGTCACAGCTCTGGGGAGAGGGGGGACCCATGAGCTATACTGCAACAAGGATGTCCCAGGAACAGGCAGCCTCTTACAGGAAGAGGCATAAGACAACTTTCCACATATGACTGACACTTCCACTCAAAGTACAGAAGGCAGCTTTTCTTAGCATTACAGCCCACCAACAGAAGAAAAAATAGGTTTGCTCTCCTACCTCCCATGGAGGCTATGTTTGTCTAGCAATCCCAAGCAACATGGCACACACTGCATGTGTTGGCATGTGGTTTCGTACACCTTTGTCTGCATTTTGTCAAGTCCTCTCTGAAAAAATCTGTCTGCATAAATATCCAGTGAATTCCCCCAGCCTACACTGCTACCCACAACTCCAGCTATGCACAATTTCTTCTTCCCCAAACCGTAAGGACAGTTATTAATCAAAGCCCATGCCAAGACATCTTCCACTTGATGCCTTAAAAACAGAAGCTTCACCCTAAGAGTTTGGGATCAAGTTGGGCTTCGTGGATGAATGTGTGTGCTTCAAACCATTTAAAATGTGATGTTCCACTCCTAAATGATCTCTCTTGAACTCAAACACCAAAAAAAAACTCCACAGAAATTTCTCTGGATTCAGTCCTACATTCTTTTAGCACAGCTGGGTATCTGCTTTCTGACCAGGAAGTCTTTTTAGCTCTAAGAGCCTTTTAATAACTATTTGCTGTAGAAATACACAGTTCTTTGTTTATTTATTAATTATGAATAATTAGAGAGGATACTCCCAGGAGAAAGAGCTTTTGTTTTTTCAAGGTGAATATTTTAAGAACATTCATTTTTATATAAAACCTACTAAGCAATTCTCATTCAATCCATTCTCATCCAAAGATTGTGGGTGTTTGTAAATGCCTATGTAGGCATGTTTAGAAGGGCAACATAAAACAAAACACAAGACACGTTTGAATTCAAGAAAGAAAAAAAAATTATATATGTTTACACCTAGGGATCAGTTACACCAAACTCCAAGTAGTAAAATAAAAATATGGGGTTTAATACAAGTCTGATTGATATTTCTTTTTCTTAATTCCTATATACCACTTGTGACCTCATGGAAACATACAGCTTTTTCTCCATTTTAACTAAATGGATTTAAGAAAGCTATTATTAAAACATAACCTTTACATTATTTCAGTTATATTGATACAATAGTGTTAGTATTGATTTAGCCTATTCCTGTATGCTATGAATGGTTTGCCTCCGCATCTACACATCTTTACAAGACAGGAAAAATAATAAAACCAAACAAAAAAGCTCCACACAACTCTATAAAGATGTTTTGGAAAAAAATCCTTGTTGCAATGTCTATCTTACAGCCAGAAGGAAGTGGAGAGGAGCAAGGGAAAGAAAGGATTAGCATAGGTGGATAAAAAAAACACTTAATTACTGGGAAAATAAATTCTTTCCTGAGTACTCATTAGTAACTTCACAGCAGCAAGACATTAAATTCATAGCAAAAACATTTACAAGAAAACATCTTTTTTCTTAAGAATGTGTGGTCAGCAAGGCCATAGAGTTGTCAGCATGACTAATGTGATGGCACAATAGCTGATGTAATAGCAAAAGAAAAGACATCACTCTTCCACTTTAAAGCCTGATGATCTAAAAGATAAGTATCTTGTTCACAGAATTACTAAATGATTCTTCTAACGAAGACAATGACTTATATTTTCTTAAGAGACAGAATAAAAACTTTTGTCGTGCAGGCAAAGTGTACTTTAATGGAAACATATTGCCCCACCGTAAATTTTTTTAGAGATTTTACTGAGAATGCCTCATCGACTGCAACAGAAACAGTTCACTGTGACGAATAGGAAAGACATACCACCAGCATCATACCTTTGGTGTATAATGGGTCCATTTTGACTAATATTTCAGTCTTGCTAATTATATAGAAGTAGCTTTCTGATAGACTTGGTCAAGGTGGGGTTGCCAACAATATAGTTACAAATAATTTAGCTTGGAAGTAGTTTCAATTACACAATTTCATCCCACACTGTGTTACAGGTGCCAGAAGCTTTTATGGCTCCAAGAAGGAATTTAGCCAAAGTTAATGGAAGAAAAATTAATAAAGTACCACTGAAGACAGAGTCAAAACTTTTCATTCAGCAGATCTCTGAAGGCTATGGGGAAAAAAGGATACACATCTTCTGTGATCTTCCAGTTTAGAGGAAACTTTTAGGCAGCTGTGAGTTTGTTTTCAGAAAGATGAGGGTTTGATTATAAATAGATAAAATAGGACCCAAAATATTTACCCTTTGATATCAGTGAGGTTTTTTTCATAATTCAATATTTAGATTCAATCTGAGGTATAATTGCACACTTCACTATATTGCTCAGCAAATATCTGAAAGCCAAGTGCTTTTCATGAGACTGTAAAGGTGTAAGAGAAGCCAAATACATGGTTTTTCAAATGGTAAATATGTAAAGCAAGAGACAGAGTGAAGTCCATATCTCTGACTAGTATCAGAGCCTAACTGGTGAAGGTCAATTGAGCTGCAAAATCCCTCAGGGAGGGATTCAACACATTTTAATTTGTTTATTTACTTAGGTGCTTAATCTCAGAGTTATCTAGGCTCTCTATAAAAAATGGAGGGAGCAAGGCAACCTCAGAAAGCTTGTACTGAAAGGAGGCTAAAAGATCAGCTGCTGAAAGTACCTGTCTACTGACTACACAAGTGTTTAAATGATGGTTTCAGTTAAAGTCATAACTTCTGTACAACAAAAATTCAGTGAATAGAGCCTGTCCATTACATTTCCTTTCATGTTTAGTGCCCTCTGATCTGCTTAAGGGAGGGTTGCCTGCAGGTAATGCTGCAGGATCTGACCCAACTCTTAATAACATCATAGGAGTCTTTAGGAAGTGCTGGGTGAGACTCAGAGCAAGGTGAAGTCCATGCCTGAATGCCTTCAGCTCCCTAATGTAAAAAGAAAATCTTAGTCATTATTCCTTATGAGAGTGATACACAGCCTCTTACAAACTGAAAAGCCAATGCACATTTCTAATGCAGTCTCAAAAGCAGATCATTATGTATATCATTTTGTATAAACATAGTCATCAAGGGAATTTGGAATAGATTTATACCAACATTTTAATAAGTTTCATAAGAAAGAGGTTCATCAAATAAAAATAATGAATGATGGAATTAAAGAACCACTGAAAATTGCTAATGTGTTTAATCATCTCAACATCTATATTTATATATGACAAATTTGGATGATATAGTGGGTGTAATTCTGTTTCAAGTCTCTGAGCAGGGATTGCATCAACAAAAGCAAAGCCAGAGCTTGCCTCATCTGCAGGCAGACAGAAAGAAGGACTCTGACCATTTATTTGTGAGAGGGCACTTGAAAGCCTCTCTAACATCCAAATACTCAATCAACCAGCAAAAGTCACATGTGAGCCACAAAAAAAATGAGACCAGGGCTATGTAGAAAATAAAGAGCAGAAAAAAAATCTGTAAGGTGTAATGAACCCCGGCATTATTCTTGACCTAGAATCACACCTAAACATCTTGACCATCAAGCTGGTCACTTAGATGTGCTCACAGGTGCCAAATCCAACAGCACATATACAATGGTTCCAGGCAAACACAGTTAACCCAATCTCTGCTGTAATCCTGGAAACCTTTGCTCAGTTCCCACACAGCACTGGGGGTTTCTAAAGACAAAACCAGGATCATTTCAGACCTTTGTGTTTACTGCATGATTACCCCTTTTTTCTTTTGCTTTGACTCACAATATCTCATCTCTTCATCTTAATCAGGACTACTCTACCTCAAAAAGAAACAAAGAAGATGCCAGGAAAAGCCCATAGAAGATACAGTTTCTGGGAACAGAGGTCCTTGGCTGGGAGCATCACCTTGCACATGGCATTAGCCCCATCTCTAGATCCACAGGTCTGTGTGAGGATGTGACTTACACCATGTTCCTCCACCAAATCCCTTCCCCAATGCAATTGTATTTTTTCAGACAGAAACACACCTGCAGACACAGCAGTCCAGCTGGACTGCCAAAAACCTCATTTGGCAACCATGAACAAAGATTTCCAACAAGAAAACATTTCCAGAAGTTAAATGATGTAATTTCTAATGAAACATGGACTTTCTGGGAGACTCTACCCTAAGGACTCCATCCCTTTTTCAGGTGATGGCCCTCTCCTGCCCTGTCCCACCACCAGGCTAGCATCTCTCTTTGCTGTAAGCAACTCACCAGTACTCCCAGCCGCAGGAGGAGGGCAGCTAGTTCTAGACCCTCCAACAAAACTTGTGTCTCTGCCTGCAAAAGCTAGCTGAGATGAACAGAGGGAAGAAAAT
Organism: Eurypyga helias; assembly: GCF_000690775.1. Classification (NCBI taxonomy): domain Eukaryota; kingdom Metazoa; phylum Chordata; class Aves; order Eurypygiformes; family Eurypygidae; genus Eurypyga; species Eurypyga helias. Next base: position 27,628 of record NW_010224088.1, read on the forward strand.
CCGCAAACAGAAATCTTGAGCAGAGAACCTGGACATGTCAAAGGTGACGAGGCGTGATCACCCTATTTATAACTGACCATATGGCAACCGATTTCCTGTTGCTCCACACAGGGCATCTCTGTGGCTCCAGCTTCTGTGCTTTTTCCCACCTCGCTCTTCTGCCAGGTTTATTTATACTTTCCCCAGCTCTGAAGGCAAATCAAGTTAATTGGCTATTACATGAGATTAAGCAAAATAACTAAAAGAATCAAGAAAGAGAGTATAATGTTGATTCACTGTGCATCACTCTCCATGGGAGCTGTGAAACAAAATGATAGTTATTCCTTTTGCACAAAGCAAGGAAGGTTATACAGTTTCTGCTGTATGTGGGACTGAATAACAGTGCAGGTTTGTACCTGTGTACTAATTAAATGCTCATGCTTACCCAAAGTTGCACATAACTTTCCTTTAAAATTGACATCTAGATTTGAGACATTCCTAGCATCCCCAAAACTAAAGAATCATCTTAAATGCCTGCCAATTTTGTAACTGCATAATGAAAGAAATAACAAATTAAATTATTTTTTTTATTGAACACTGTACAATATTAGTCCATTTGGAACAGAGATAAGGAATTAAAGAGCCAAAAAGGCCTATCCAGTCAATGATCTAAGATGAAGAGATGCCTGGGGGAAAGAGACAAATTTGGAGTGTAGGAAATGAAAAACAATTAGAAGAATTAAAATAATTGTATTTTCCATGAGGGGAAAATGGAGATATGGGATAAATTACTAAGATGGGTTTCTAGAACAAACAGTGTAACATTCAAAATGGCAATAATGGGTTTTCAAGTAGAGCTATGAGAAAACCTGCTTACTGAGCATAAGCCCAACTTAAAAAAAAAAATCTAATCACAAATTTGGTGAACCTAGGGAGAGGTTAATTAAGGCTAGCAGAAACAAAGAGGGTAAGGGCAAGACCTACTGCAGCAGTTCTCTCCACCTTCTCAAATTTCCAGCAAATGGAAACAAAAGAAAGACTGCAGAGAGGGAGGCAACGAGTGCAAAGAGGGTAGAAAGCAACATTATCATGTTCCCTTGTCCTACACTTAACCTATCTCCCAACAAGACTAAGTGATAAAATCTGCACAAGGCATCTGTGGATGCAAACATTTTTATGAGCTATAATTCCTTTCAATATGTGGTGTTGATCTGCTAATTAGTAAGAAGGTAAACATTCTTGACAAGTGAATTATATTGTCCAATCTATTCTGTGCAACTCAATTAACAAAGTAGTATAGTGTGTCTAGGGCTGAAGTTCAATACTTTCATTTTTTGCTTCCCTAAACACCAAAAGTGGGCTGATAATCAAAAGAACAGCATCCTATAGTGTAGGGTCCTACTGCTTACGCAGGTTTCCTTCAAAACTCCAATCCATTTACCTACGGATCAAAAGTATGTAATATTCCTGTCTTTTAATCATATGCAATAAAAACCCTTAGAGAGATGGGTGGTAGGAGGGGAGGGAGGCAGGGGGTGGACCCCAGAGAATTATTGCTGTGGTTTAAACTTCACCTAGCAGCTAAGCACCACACAGCTGCTTATTCACATCCACACCAGTGAGATGAGGAAGAGAATCAGAAGAGTGAAAACAAGAAAACTCATGGTTTGAGATAAAGACAGTGTAATAAGTAAAGCAAAAACTGAATGTAAGCAAAACAAAAAATTCATTCACCACTTCCTGTCGGCAAGCAGGTGTGCAACCATCTCCAGGAAAGCAGGGCTCCATCACACAGAACAATCACTTGGGATGACAAACACCATCACTCCCAATGTCCCCCTCTTCCTTCTTCCTCCAGCTTTATATGCCGATCTTGATATCATATAGTATGGATTATCCCTTTGGTCAGCTGGGGTCAGCTGTCCCAGCTATGTCCCATCCCAACTTCCTGTGCACCCCCAGCCTACTCACTGGTGGGGTGAGGAGCAGAAAAGGCCTTGACTCCGTGTAAGCACTGCTCAGCAGTAACGAAACATCTCTATTGTCAACACAGTTTCCAGCATAAATCCTAAACACAGACCCATACTGGCTACTATGAAAAAAACTGACTCCATCTCAGCCAAAACCAGCACAATGATCCATCACCATCTAATGCAGGTGGCCCCCTTCAAAAGTACTCAGTATTGCCCTTTTTTAAAGGTGGGATGCAGTACTGCTATATAGATGATAGCAGACTTCATCCAGATATCAATTTCTCAGCTCCATGCCTAATAACCTGAAATATTGTCTACAGCAGTACTTGTAAAAACAGCCAAGATTTGGTTGAGAGACAAAACAGCCTAGATGCCTGCATGGTAGGTAGTACTAAACACTTCTAGCTGGCAGTGGCTATGTCTAAACTACTAAATAGTATAAACTACCAAAACTTTCCAGTACCTGAAGGTAGCCTACAAGAAAACTGGAGGGGGACTTTTTACAAGAGCCTGTAGTGACAGGACAAGGGGTGACATGTTAAAATTGAAAGTGGGGAAGTTTAGATTGGATATCAGGAAAAAATTCTTCATGGAGAAGGTGATGAAGCACTGGAACAGGTTGCCCAGAGAAGCTGTGGATGCCCCATCCCTGGAAGTGTCCAAGGCCAGGCTGGATGAGGCTTTGAGCAACCTGGTCTAGTGGAAAGTGTCCCTGCCCATGGCAGGGGGGTTGGAACTAGATGGTCTTTGAGGGTCCTTCCAACCCAAACCATTCTAGGGTTCTATGAAATATCCAACCACATCAAAATCACACCTGTAGGTTACATCAGCTAGTTCTAGGAGCCCAGTCTCACCACTGTACATGTTTTAGGGAGGGATAACTTTGACTAACACCTGTAGACTCCAAAGGAGCATCAGCAAAACCACCTTTTCCATCAGCACAGACTGCCAGGGACCACTTCTTGCTGTCATCCTTATGTTTCATTCTCCTACTTAAGTTACTGCCAATTTCTTTATCACTTCCTTATTAGTCTTTCAACGTAAGCCCATTATTATCACAGTTAAAAGGAAGATCAGAGGAGTTAATTTGTTGATAGCTTATTCACCACTGCTTCAGTATTGTCAGCATCCTGGCTTCAGTTTATTTGATTCACCAGTTCACAATGGCAGGATTAGTACCCATTTTGAAAATTATATTTGTACAATCCAAAAATCAGAAAACATAGAATACCAAGGGAATCATATAGCACTTACTTACACTTCAAGATTTTAAAGCTAATCCTATCATTCTCAGAGATAGGGTTTATTTTTCTCCTACTGATTTAGGGAAAAATAACAGGATAAAATGTCTTGATCCACAGTAGCAAAGCAGAAGGTGTAAACAGAAGGCTCTGCTGTCCTTTTCCAGTCTTAAGATTAATTGCATTTTCATAAAGATTTTTATGCTCCATTCACCCTATATCCCTTTGCCTTACATCCTCATCCCAAGGGTTTTAATAAATGACTCATACTTACTAATTCAGTGCTGCCAGCTTTCTTTTGGTACATAGTATTTCAATATTTATATCAGTGTAAGAGAGTCTCCACCAGCCAGTTTGATTAGTCATAGCCTCATCTTTGCTAACCATGCTATTTTTTGGGGTTTTTTCAAGTCATCTGGAATGTATTCCCTGTTCTGGTTCATGCTGTGTTGCTTTGTGTTGGAAGTCCTGAACAAGGCATACTTTATTTGTAAAATGCTGGAAAGGCCTAGCATTAACCAAATGCTGCAAGCACCGAGCTTTACACTTTATTTGAACTTTGCTAACTATAAAGCCAGCTACACTAACTCCATGAACCATCCCTTACAGTGAAGTATATCTCCAAGAATGTAGACCCACTCCTGTGAACAGGGTCACAGCAAGAGAAGATCCACTGCCCTATCACCTACAAACTTACATGTCATGTGTTGTGTCAGATCTCCCCATCTCTTTCAGAAAAACTGCTCCTTAGGATCCCCCTCTTCCCCAGCTACCACATACCTGCTTCAAATCACTTTTGTTTGTTTGTTTTTATAAGAAAAGTTTCAGGTTGTTGTAGGCTTACCTGCAAATTCCATTAAAATGTCAGATGGTTATTCTTCCCAGTCACTGTTGAAGATAAAAACATAATGTTGATCCCTGCATTATCCTATTAGTACCATGTTACTCCCTCTCAGCCCCTTTTTTTTTAAAAAAAAAAAAAGCTAAAAAATTGAGTTATATGACGAAAAAGTCACTTACCATTTATCTAGCCAGTAAAGCCAGTCTGTATTTCAAGATTTCTTTATAAAGGCTGCAAGGATGGAAGGATCTCACAGGTTTATTACATTTGTCAGATAGCCAATTGTCACCTCCCTGAGATAGTTTCACTTGTTTTAATTGCTTGTTAGTTAAGCCAACCTGCCTTCAGTTGCAAGAAGCTTTATATTGTAATTAAGATAGGCATGGTTACTTAATGCTAAAAAAAAATAGATTATTACCCTACCACCTTCATTTACAGAATGTGCTATCTCCTCAGTTATAATAAACCAGACAGATTTGATCATAATTAATGTAAAAGGCTATTCATAGAAAAGGGCCCAGTTGTGATCTGATTAGTCTAAAATCTTTGGGCCCAATTAAAATATCTTGTAAAGTATCAATTGAGTTAACACAGCTTTTATCTGTCTCCCTACCCTCCACTCCTTTTTTGTACCCCAACATACTCCTTTTTAAATTAACTTTTTCTTGCTTTCCCCCTCCAAAGACAAAATATCATTGAATAGTATATTTACATATGAAAGAACTAAACATAGACTTTTGCAAAATGCCTGGGAACTGACTATAATTTTCACATAGGCTTTAAGTGAGTGTAGACTACAAATCTTTGCACATTGAATTTTAAGTTGACTTTGACTCTGTATAACACTGAAATTGAGGGGGATGTAGCTGTGGGTTAGTCATCATGAAGCTTGGCCCCAAAGAGGTAGAGAATAAGGATTAAATCCTGACTTCACTGGAGTTAATGGCAAGGCTCTTCTTCATTTCTGTTAGTTCAGGATTTCACTCTAGGTCATATGGCAAAATTTTAGCCTCTGTTTGAAGAGAAAATGAATTAACTGTCACATGCCAGACAGATGAACATAAAGCAAATTAATCTGTAACCAGAAAACAAGCCACAGGGAACATCACCATCACACACAGCTCCATACATCACAAGACCTTCTGTTCAGTATGAAAGCTATGAAGGTGCCTCTTTCTCCCTCCAGGTCCATAGTGTAGAAGACTCCTTCGAACCAGCTTCAGAAGATGTCTGCTGCCAACTCGTTTTCCATGAAGGAAGTCCAACTGCAACATCTCCCTGATTCTTGATTAATTATCAGGCTATGCTCCATACTCACAATACGTATTACGTGTAGAAGTGGGCCCTGGCACAGGTCCAACCCAAAGTGTAGGAAGCTGAGTGAAAAATTCTCACCAGTAATAAAAACAGTTAGGGTAATGGAGCTTTTCAAAAAAGGAAAACATTTCATTTTCACTTCACATTTTTCTTCAAAACAGATGGATGTTTTGAATGTGAATAAATACTAGAATGGATTGAAAAATGAGCATATCTTACTAAGAAACTTTCAAAAAAAGTTTTGCACTATTTAAACTTTAAAAAGATTAAGTTCACCTTGGGTGACATTGCAAAATGGTTTTAAAGAGCTAACTCACATATCTCTGAATAGTCCACCCTGGAACTCTATAAATCAGAAACTATTTCCAATACTGTTAAGAAAAATTAAAATTGCACTAAACCTGTACGTCACTCTGGTAAGGCAATAAACTTGGAAGAGTAGGGTGAGTGCCACAGAAGTAACACTTATTTATGGACCTTCTAAAAGTGAAAACTTGCGCTGGACAACTGGCCATATAATATCAGTGAAATCTGTTAGCAGCATGTTTGAGGCTGCAAGGCAGGCAGTGCTCTGCCAGGCTTTATTTTGCTTGTATTCCATATCTTTTTACTCTTTCCTTTCCATGTGCATGAAAACTTGATCTGTACTAAGCCTTATTTAAATATATCAAATTCTGCTCTCTCTCCATCGGCCTTAACATTCCTGCAAACTAAGGAAAATAAATGCAGAACTGGGGAGATTATTATGACAACTCCCACACTCCATTAAATTCTCTCAGGAAAATATAAAGTGTGAGAAGAGAAATGGACTGAAGAAAATGGCCTAAAACCAGAGAGTGACTAAGAGGAGATGGTGGAGCAGATGGGCAGCCATCAACATTTACAGGACAGCCTGCTCCACACAGGACCCTGCACCACATCAGACCGGGAGAAAGGTGTGCAGGTACATATGGCTGACTCACCAGCCCCCTGCCCACTGCCCGGGCCATGAGAGCAGGAGGCAAGGCAAGGTTTTAGGCAGCAGAAACCTGCTTTGGCCATGCCATGGCCTTTGCTGTTTAGCAGCGGGTGAGGAGCTGGGAGCAGGACCAGCTCCATCCCTTTATCGTTGCTGAGACCTCCCTGCCTCTGGAGGATCCTCCACCCAGCAGCTGTAAACAGAACCAGCTCCTTTGCACCTCTCAAGCAACACACAGGGATCAAAAGTGGGGCAGGAAATCTGGCTGTGGGGCTCTTGTTCACGCTTAACATCTCTTTTTTCTTTCCATCTTTTTTCTTCTTTTTTTTTTTTTTTTTGAACAATGACAGGATTTTTAGAACTGGAGACACATCCAAATAGTGTCAGAAAAAGGAAAGGTTTTGATTACAATTAGTTATCTGGCACTATCTATTTAGAAATATCTGATCAAATAACTCCGATGTCAGATGCTCTAGTTCTGGCAGAGTAAAGAAATACGATTAGATCTGGCTGCCCAGATGTCCCAACGTTGAGAATAATATTTTTAAGCACGAACTCATGTACTGATGCTGTCATGTACTTCAATAGACTTATTTTGTTCTCATGGGCTATAAATTGTAATAAAATTGAACCAGATTAATGGTTATAACTGGTGTCTCTTCTGTCATACATTATTTCAGTAGAAAATAAGGGTCTTCATGGGTGCAGACCTGAGTTCCTCTTCCCTGTGCTAAACTGCAGGCACTGGTCATTGTACCCTTGCAGAACTATCCAGAAATAATGGCTCCTACTTTTTATTTCTTTCCACTTCTTTGATGGTACATTTCCTACTGCTATATGGTGTTTTGGATTCATGTTTCTATAAATATACTTTTATGTATAAATATACATCTAAATATATAAGCCTATAAATTTCTTTATATTTTCTTCAATTATTCACCTGCTTTCTTTCCTTTTCATTTCTAGGACCACTGAGATGGCAGTGGCTCCTATCGTATAGCTTTTGCTCTTTGGGTCTCAGTTATTTTTGTGCTGGTAATGGTGGTGTTTGGTTTATGAAGTGCTCACTTTTATTGACTTTTATGTTCAAGCAAGTGCTTGAACATAAGTGACAAAGTAGATAATTTCCTTTTTTATTATTTAAAGAAGATAGCTTTATTTGAAAAAGCACTTGAGGATATCTACTTTTCGGAATGTTTATCTACACATTGTATTCATTAACAGTTCAAGACATGGAAGAGGGGTGTCTCATTTTTGGCTAAATCTTGTCGTACTTAGACCTGAGTTTCAGCTTTATATGCCCATCAGAAATTAACATCGAGAAAGCAGTTTTGACAATAGGTTAGTGAAGCTCTCCGGTAAAAAGTTTCAGCCAGATTGCTTTTCCCTGAAATGAACAAGCAAAAGGCTGCTTTTGCTTTCTCTTTAAAATTGTTCACAGGGGTCTCATTATTTGCACAGAAGTTTATATAATTGCACCCACTCACATGATTTCAAAAACTGGTTTTTGTCTGTGTATAAAAAAGAAGAAAATAAATATTTTAATCTGTTTTTTTTTTTTTAATGTCTAGCAAGAAAGTTCAATTACAGCCTCTCTACTTATAAAAATCATACAAAGGCTTCAAGTCTCAGCATGTTCCGGCAGTAAAGCGCAAACAATCTTGTGGTTACAAAGGCTACTTTGCTGAACCTCATTCCTTCTTCTTTCTCTCCCACCAGCTGAATAAATGAGAGACATATTTAGCAGCTTCAGTAGAAACTATTTTCTCATGCTCCCACTAACAAATCGGGGCAAGAAATGACAGTAAGTCACAGGATAGGAGCAAAGTACGCCGAGAAAGAAGTAAATCAGAATTGATATGAGAGGAACAAGATAAATAAGAGAAAAAAAATGCCCAAAGCCTAAATTCAGGCAACAGAGGAAATCTGAGCACATACAGGGCAGACGAGACGGTAGAGCATCAAAAAAATTAATGCATTACAATCTCTTTAAACCAGATTGTTTACATTCATAATCAGATTAGATGAACAGAAAATAGTGGCAATAATTATTTTTTTAATTAGCTTTTTTCCCATTATTCCAGACTTTTCACCTAGTACATGGTAACACAGCATAGAGAGAAAACTACAAAAAAAATCAAGCCACAATATTCTAACCCAAGCAATTACTTGATTAGGAAGTCACTTGTCATGAACAATAGTTACTGAAATCTCACAGTAGAGGACTGTATCTCTTTTATGTTTTGGTTCAGGTTCATATCTAAGCAAGATTCAACCTTTGCAAAGCACCTCTGAGGTGCAGTCTGTACCAGTGGCACTTTGCAGCTTCGGAAGGGTGACCGGGGTCTCCCCATCCAGCAAAGCACTCAACGGGTCCTGCAGCAACTGCTTCAGGGAGTACAGTTTCTGGAAATCATTGGTTAACTTCCCATCAAACAGCTTTACACATTTGCAAGAATAAAAAGTTAGTCAAAACTAACATTGCCCTACGACAGCCCCCAGCAACTGCTATCCAGATGGATGCTGCTCTTTGCTGTGTGGCCCAAGGAGCCTCTCCAGCCCCTCCCCAGCAGCAGATTGCTTTCTGGTACTTGCTCTTTGTGATGACAAGCAAGAAAATGACATCTAACATGTTTTGAATTAGAATGACTGAAGATTTTCCACAAAGCAGTGCATTCAAATATATACAGGTCTTGTCCAAAAATGTTACAATTCATATTTGATTTCTATGACCTTTACTACAGGCAATAAACTTCAGACAGAAGACACGGTGAGGTAGACTGTTCTAATTGCTCCACATACCCACAATTAATCTATAGCCTCACTACCCAGTTTTAATTTGTGGTAGAAGCTACCACACCACATCAAAGATAGTGATTCACCTCTCCACTAATCAAAATTTGAAGAGCTACTACCAATAGTAATTAGAGAGCTAAGGCCAATCATTATGCAATTCAGCATTAATTAAACAGTATTTTAACAGTTTCCATTCAGCTCAGTGCACCCGCAATTTAGCCAGAATGCCTTCCATAGATTTTAACTACTTTTCCAGAAATGTTTTTGCTCCATGTAATTAAATCCCCTCAGTAACTACAAAATTCTACCCTTTTTCATTGTTGTAAAATGAAGAACAGTGAACGTTTGTACTTATTTGGATGATGCCCCCTTTTAATAATGATTAGGAAAAAAAGGAACTTGGTTCAGCTTTGTGCTTTTCAGAAATTACATAGGTATTTGTAAGAAAAATTGACCTAACAGACAATATATAGAGATGTTATAAAGGAGTGTAGGTCCATTGATTACAGACAGTTTGGCATTCAGGAAATTCTTTCTGGGAAGCAGAGGGACCAGTACTGCTCTTCAATGACTCTTTCCACTCTATAGCATTTAAACAGGGTCCTATTTTAAACTTAGGTCTGTCTGTAAAAAACACTGGAAAAAACAGTGGTATACCAGGGTCCAGCAGTTTTTTCATATTCTTATGAAACAGTTTTGGACAAAAGAGACAAAGACCAAACCCTCAGCTCCAATGAACTGATGAAAGTCCATCTTGGGACACAGCACCAGGTCACAGGAACTTAAAATCTGGCTCTGGGGATGTCAGTGCTCATAAGGCTAAGATAAAAATCCTATCAAGAATTTAAAAAGATGTAACAAAAATTTGGATTGTGAAAAAATACAGCATACTAAAGACAGGAAAGAACTTTACATGATGAAATGAGCCCTTATTTGATCTTTCTTTGCAACCAAAAATCTGCATATAATTTGGAAAAAAAATATAACTCTGCTTACTTAGGACCAAGTCTGAGAGAATGGGAGGTGGTGCAGAGACGACAGGCTGGTGTTTTATGGGGACACTCAATCCTTCGGGTATCCACAAGGTACTACTCCATGAATGCCATACAGGAAACTGGGCTAAGGGATTCATCTGGGACAAAAGAAGTCAAAAGTGAACCCCATAGGATTGCCACTTGGAACATCTTCATGTGGACTCAGAGCCAGAGATGCTGCTGCATGGCATCCTGGGTAGCCAAACAAGCAGAGTATACCACAAATAATTAGCCAGCTACAGTAAAACAGTTTTGTGATTAACACAAAAGGACTTCAGGAGACCACAACAGCTGTGTTTCATACCCAAGTTAAGCTCAGTTTAGACCCAAGACTCCTTTAATAATGCATTAATTAAACCTGGCAAATGCTTAACTATATTTGTAGCTATGGAAATGATGTTTATCTGTAACTGTCCATGTTCTGCACAGTCTCTTCCTCTCTTGGTACTTCACACGCCTTAAAAGATGACAGAGATGATATGCATCAGAGCTCCAGGCTGGCTGGAAATGGCACTGTTGCTAAAATGACGGTTTGCAACCACAGGATACAGAAGGACAAGGTGTAATGAAATGTGAGCATCCATGTCAACCTATGTCACGGTCCATTTCCTAAGGAAAGAAGAAAACAATGACAGTGCTCAACCTCAAATCAAAATATTTTATTGCCATTGCATGCTGTACAAATTCTGGCAATGTGTAAAAAAGCTGAAACCTTGGGTAACTGTCAGCACTAGATACACACATCATGCGTCTGCCCAAGATAAGACTTCACAGTGTGTTTGCGATTTTATCCCCTGTGTCCATTTGTCATTATTGTCCATTTCTTAGTTGGTGGCAGGTTGCTACATAACATGATGCTATCCCTGCCGTCTCTTTCCTTTCTCCTAGGGTTATGCACAGTTTTTCCTCATCGTTTTTTAATGGAAAGTCTTTTATCATTTCTGGTAATGTAAGCAAATATCTTCCTAACACTGTCTTGTACTATTCATACTGGAACAGTAAGTGCCTTTTTATCCAGTGTTGCCTTTTTTCTCACATGGGCTGCACAATCTCCCTTGTGTCCGTTCTCCTTTACAGTGAGAGTCTGGATTTAATTAGGCTCTACCTTAGCTTTGCTTTCTGACTATAATCAACAATCATAAAGAATCTCAGTGTTTCACTACACTGTCTCTGACCTGTACATCTAGGTTTCTCTCATACTGTCCCAAATGGTTAAACATGTTAGTGGACACTGGTGTTTGTAAGATTTAGAAGAAATATTCAGTTGGTTCCTTTATTAGAAGCTTAGTGTCATATTTGCTCATTAACAAGCAAGAGAATTTTATTCTGTTGTCCTAGACTGTAAAGCAGTAAGAGGTTGATGTGTTAGTCTAACCCAATCTCCTGTACGCTATCCTGTAAAAGATAGTGGCCTTCAACCACATTTTTTAACTTATCTGTATAATAAACAACTTTCCAATATACACAACAGATTTAACTTTTATATACTTTGGTGCCACATTGCCATGTGAAATACAGACTTAGGCTGGAAGTTCAAGTGTCATAAACAGCACCAGTACATTTAAGATCATTAAGCCAGCACTTATCTTCCTCCCGACCACAAGATTACACAATACTCAACTTCTTGTCTGCACCCATCACAAACATGAATCAACAACCGTGGTGTCCATGCCCAAAGCATAAGGTTACTTTTTTGATGTCTAGCTAGCTAGAATAACAGAGCGGTTTTATAAAAGCAAATTATAACATACATTTACATTTTGTCCTGCTCACAATCACTAAGCTATTTCTCTCAAAATTTTGAAAATGCCCTGGGAGATCAGAAACTATCCAAGGCTACACAACAAATAAACATGGAGACTTGTGATTCTCAGCTCTGCTAGATTATCTGCTCCCATGGAGAGATATATATACATATGCATGTTCCCCATGATTTTCAAAAGTGACTGCCTGTGGACACCTATATTTCTGAGTGCCCAAAGGATTCTTGTTTTCTGGGAACAGCTCAGTGCTTCTTTCTCTACAGTCCTGGTGTGTGATTGGAGTGGGCAGGGAACTCTCATTCCCTTCTTCCTTGAGGCCCTCTAATAAAAAGTGACTCTGAATTTTGTGCCCTTTCAGGCCTGATGTGGTGATGAAAGAATTCACATGTTAAAAATTTAAAAAATAATGGAAACCATTGTAAAGTTACACTTTAGTTTCCTAAACAAACCTTTTTTTTTTTTAATCACCACTCAAAATGAGGGAGAGAAAAACTGAAGAGAAGGCTTTAGTGTAAAGAAAATTTGAACTGCATGGATCAACATTTGTTAGATAAATAGGTTTCTCAAAATAAGTCATCCTCTATAATAACTGTACAGAAGAGCTAACCCTGATTTCACAAGACCCAATATGTTTTTTGTATTCTTTTTGTGTGTATGTTTTTTTTCTTGCATCAATGAGTCATAAGATGCAGTCAAGGAATCAATTTGAAGCTTGAAATCTAAAAAGAAAAGAAGCTGATATGTCTAGTCCCGTAGCCTCAGATTCTTGTATCTAACTACATAACATATTTTCTTTCCACAGGAGGTAGTTATGACAAATTAGAAGTCTGAAAATTTTCTGATGGTGTAAAGGCTCCAGCTGTCACTGGGGAGATAGTGATCAGATTTCATAGCTGCATGGTCCCATGGCACCACTAAGAGTTCCATATGGTCATCCAAATGTTTCAACTAAACCCACAAAAAAAAATTCCACAATGGCCTTTGCTTTTATAAAAATAAAACTCCTCTTTGCAGGAATTTTTCATGAAGTGCCACCAATAAACAAAACTTTGTTGATTTGGTTGTCTGAAAATAAAATCATTGTTAAAGTCATCCTCTTTGTTTTGGGTTCAAGTGAACAGAAATAGTAGAAGTAGAGGACACGTGCCTGAGCTCTAACTTTTTAATCTAGCACTACTTACATAACATGAAGTAGGCTGGTAAGTGGACATGCAATGAATAATTAAGGTGTGTATATGTACATGGCGATAAACAGTAATTTCTTCAAACCACTTCCCTTTTGGTATAAAACCACCTCTGTTAAATTGTTAATGCTATTACTGTGGACAGAGACTCTTTCATTCATGTCAAAGATGTCAGCATAAGCCTCACACAATAACAAATGACAAATGCATAATTTATTGATTCTTAAATGGCTATGTCCTTGGATGTATTTCTTATAACTAATTTGCTTGCAGACACATCTGGCTCCTGAAGATAGCATCTGTTTTAAAGAAGGTCAGTGCTATATTTTAAAGTTAAAGGCAGAAGAACATAATCTTTTATCTGCTGTGCTTCTCTGCTCTTTTAGCCTACAAATTCAGCTCTCACTCAACTCTGTCTACTGATTTTTATATCAAAAATTGAGCAATCTATTTTGCAGTTTTGAAACAGTGATGAACATGTACACACACACTGTGCTAACAATCAAAGAACATGAGGACAGAATGTATAGGTCTCAAGTAACTGTGTTGTGTATGAACTGAACTATTTTAAAAAGGAATTAAATTCAATTGTGTTGACACTGCTTTTCATTAATACTTTCTACAAAGGTTACTCAATCTATTTCAATATGGGTCTTGCTTGCCTCGAGTTTGTTTTATTCAGATGTACCGCTTATGAATGTGACTCTAAGATCTTCCTGTATAAAACCTGCAAACACTGAACTCTGAAATGTTTATTCTGCTTTTCGGCCATGAACTGCTCCTCCAGTTATTCTTATACACACGAAGCCTGATTCTGCACATCTTTGTTATTTCTGCATGATATTTATGCATACATATACTCCATGTGACTTCAACCCATGTATCTTTGTTATTTCAAGTTTTCACTGAATTTTAGCAGTCTTTATTTTTACCCACCTCATGGCTGGAACAATAACATATAAACAAATGCTTAAAATCAGCTTGAGGTTTACATTTAAATAAGCAGTCACAAGTACAAATGATTTAGAAACTGCCATTTTAACCCTGTGATGAACAGCTAGGCACCTTTTGCTTTTATATTTCACCTTGCACCATACACAAAATGTTTAATTATTTGAGGATTAATGGAGGTAGTTTATAATTAAGCTGAAGTATGAACTGATGTCATCATCTCAGTATGATGATATACATTTTTATGCCAAAGCACCTGTTGTTTTGGAAGGAAACAGCTGATATCATTATCTACCCAGCCAGATAGCCTAGTTTCCTGCTGCTTAAAAAATTATCCTAAGGGTTACCTAAGTTGGGGTAATACAGCATTTACTTTTTCATGCCCAGGATAGGAGCGAATGCATAAATGACATTATTCTCAGTCAAAGGTAGAGGGGAGATGGTGGGGGCATGATGCTAAAACAGTTAATATTTATTTGTGTGGAATACAAACCTTGCAATTTTTTTGATTCATGAATATACATGAAAAATGAAATATAACAGATATGTAAGTAAATATCTGATTGGAAAAGAGTCCTTTATACAGCACAAAGGAGCACATCCTCTGCTTTGCTGTGGACATTTTTCACCATATGGTTGACTCTGACAACTGTATAGGAAATGTTAACACCATCTGGGGATTTCTCCTGCATAGAGATGGTCAGGTGCCTCCCTGTCCCTCCTCCCTGGTGTTATGAGGCAAAAAGGTTGCTGGGGCAATTTGGGAAGGGGGAAGCTGTGATAGAGGTACTCTGTTACAGCAGGTATTTTACAGCCATGAGGTCATTTTGAGACCTCATGCCAATACTCTAAAATCAACCTGCATGCATGAGGACTAGAGAGCACTGAATCCAGGATCCACAACCAGCCTTGGAAGACCCATGCCTCCATCCATCCGAGCAGCACTCTGACAGGACATGGAATCAAGCCCAGAGCATTTTCAGCATGCCTCCAATGATCAAGCTTGCCTCTGAATTGTGGCATTATGCCAGAGATGTTTATTTGGGTTGTTGTCAACCTGCACTACTATAGGGAAAGTTGAGATGCAATACTAAAGAACATGTCTCTTGTAAATTTTTGGCTCTCCCCAGATGATAAGTTTCTGTCTTTCTCAACACATAATGCCACATCCACCAAACTTTCCCTTTGACATAATCTCTGGTGTGGAAAAGTAGAAACAACACATTCTGCATCGTATTCTGAGTGGGTGCAATATAATATATTTCCTAGGAACAGTCATCTACATAAAAGCAATAGTTGCAGAAGCATAATAAATAACACATTTCACTGGTTTGCTTCCCTCAATCCTTTTTCATATCTTTTGTCTTTTCTTTTTTTTTTTCATATCAACCAGCAGTTTTCCCACCCAGCTCTCAAACACTCATCTTGAGTAGAATGTCTCTTCTCTCTGATTTTAGATTCTTTCCAAGAATATTCCTACAGCTGCTCTTCCCATAGGTTTGATGCCATTTTAGAAGGAAGCAGTGGCTAGCAAGAAGTAGATTTCCCTCCACTCCACAGCTTCCCAGGCCTCCTGTTGCTTGGCAGATCGTACCACTTAGTAATACGAATAAAGGAACTTTTGACAGAACAAGAACTTGTTACTGAAAGAATCCTGCAGTCTTTTATCCCCACAACTTACTTCCAGTTTTCCCCAGGACATGTTTTATGTTGGTTCCTCCACAGTTGTCTTAGGGAAATAATGTTGCTTGAATGTAGCTATTTGGGTCTTGCCGGGAAGGGGAGACAGCAGGTTTCTGTGCTCTATGTGCTTCCCTCTGCACTGAATCTCTGTTTTGAAGTTTACTTATTTCATTTTCATTAACATTGCTGGATCTTTCTTCCTTTCTCTTGAGCTATTATTATACCAATAATTGTACTACGTACATTTATGATAATATTAAGATTATACTCTATCTTAAATAGATAACAATACAGATATACTTACTCATTTTATGTCATAACAATACAGATGTATTTACTCATTATATTTCATAACACCTCACTGGACTTAACATGGTTTTTGTAGCACCAACAAGCATTATGAAGTTAGCACTAGACTGGGGGCTTATATTTGTATTACAATCTGTATCATATGCAATAGATTAATGAATGTTTTTAAGGTTTTCTTACTGAGCTTCACATCAGATAGGAAATAAGGTGTAGTATCATCCTGTCAGAGGAATACTTATTATGGTGTTTTATAATAAGGGTATGCTAGAGATCAAATTAGTATCCTAATGAGCTGGAGTTCAGGATCGTGATCATCATGACGTTGCGCACATTAGCTGGATACATGTGCCAGGGAGAAAGACACCTGTCTAGATATTTATGGATACTGAAAGCTACAGCCATCAGTGTTGAATGAAGCTAAGTCTTATCCTAATCTTCTTCTTCTCCCTTTCATATCATAAAACTGCCCTGCAAATTAGGTTTTCAGAAAGTTATTTAATAATACAGAGAGCTATACTGCCACACTGAATGTACAGTAATTGCCTGTGGGTATGCAGTATGTTTACAGCTGGTGCATTCTAAACCTTGAATGCTATTTCGCTATTTGCTAGACTTCAAAGAAAGTGTTGCTTGCTGTTTTTCATGATACCCAGCATTGGTATCTGACCAGCATAATGAAATGCTGACCATAGGTAACAGTGTAAATATCTTTCCTATATTTCCTTTCTTCACAGGCTGTACTACACAGTTTCTCTAAAATTATTTAAGGTAGAACTAAAAATGATAATTTAAAAGTTTGCATATATTTATAGGAATTAAAAATGCTGCTCTAAACAAGCTCATAACCAGTGCTAGATATATCACTGATATTATATTTCCATGATAATAAAAAGTTGAAATCTCTCCTGCACTTCCAAGAATTATAAAACTAGTTATCCCCAAAACAACAGAAATAAAAAAAATTGTATCCAGTAATTTCAATCTATAAATTTCATTTCCCCTGAAATATCTTTGCTGATTCTTTTTTTTAAGAATGAACCTTAAAATTAAAGACAAAACAATTAAAATTAAACCTTAATGTTGAGCTCAAGGGAGAAAACTATGGATATATTTTTTAAATGTTTTTGTACAGTTTGACCTTTGAATTGTATGGATGTTTCTTTTGTAAATGAGCTCATGCTTTCCACCGTTGGCACTTTTTCATTTCAAGTTCATTAGCTGCATCAATAATGATTACTTAGGTAATATTATGGTCTTGAACATTTTCTGAAGACCTCCTCTGACACTGCAATGTCAGAAACATTTTTTGTGTATTAATCTATTGCTGAATTTCTGAAGTCCCACTCAAGAAAACTGTGACAAGCAGTAATCCAATTCTTTACTGTTTACTAACATTTGCTTCTGTAAACCCTAAATTCACTGGATCAATAAAAGCTTTCTTTAACAACTGCCTAAGAGACTGCTCAGTTTGACACACAACTGAGCAACTTTAGATTGGTATAAGTCCTGTATATAAAAACCTGTCTTAACCAAATTCTTTGAATTTGTTGCCTTAAAAATTCTTTTTCTTCTGCACACTAAAATAAGACTGTAACACAGAATAACCAAAATCTGGACACTGACTTCTACTTCATCATGGTCCATCACCAGTAGCTGAAGATATCGGACCAGCTGCAACAACAGAAAAGCATCCAATATAGTGTTGGATCAAGTACAACAATTGCCCTTCTGTTTTCTCTTTTAAGGATGTTTGTTTTGTATTTTACTTTTATGAAGACAAAAAGATACTTTTTGGATCTAATAATCTACATTCTGGGAATGTCTGTACAAATATGCAATTCTGTCTGTACAAACATTTCTCTTCTTCTGAACTAAAAATAAGGTTATTTTACATAAAAGCTTGGGAAAAATGTGAACCAAAGTGAATCATGTGCCATATTGCTCTTTGAAATATTAAGGCTAAATTCCCTGCTGGCATAAACTGACGTAGGTCTGTTGAGTTCAACGGAGCTATTCTAGCCCACACTATCAGGGAATTATGGAGCAGTTTGGTTTTGTTACATAAATTAGGCTGATGTGTACTAGATAATTAGGACTTCCAATTAAGCTATGGGTCGTGCATGATCTGATTCCTGTGAATACATGGGTTGAAATTACATGATCAGATTTTAATTTTATAGTTTGTATTATAAAAATCTAGAGAGGCAAATATCACCCTGATTCTTTGCAGTAATGGGAAGGATGTTTCTTAACAACACTCCCAAAAAGAACATTTGCATCCTTAAGAGTTTTGCATCTCATGTTATAAATCAGACTCGCTAAATCAATATCAACCTTTACTGACATGAAAGTTCCATTTTCCAGCTCTATCTGTAATATTTGAGATATTACAAATATACAAAAAAGTATAAAGTAACCTCGCCATTTTCTGGTCAGTTCTCAGCAATTTTGCATGCATCTTTCCTGTAGCACAACCAGGAGGTTATACCTCTTCCCTGCTGTGGAAGGGGATGAAAAAAGAGTTTAGGAAGACAGAACTTAATAGAACAGAACCTGAGCTTGGTGTGTATTTATATAGTTTACAGATAGGAAGTTAGGTAGGCATCTGTAAGAAAAGGAAGTACCTTTAGAGAAACCATTGCTCACAGCAGTCTGTTGGATCTTCATTGAGACCCTGACAGGAAGAAAGGCAGATGAAAACATCACTCAGCACTTTTTACCAGAAAGTGTATGCGCCATCTTCCTACCTTTCCACAAAACCTCCTCCAAATATTTTAAGCTGTCACAGAAAGGGTTGGCTAGACCAGGAGCTTCCAACAACAACTTATGTGCTATAGAGCAGGCTTCCAGACCAAGCCATACAACCACTGTGTGTCTGGATGGAGCACAAGCCAGCTAGCTAGAACTGATTTATTAGCAGTAATGAATGTCTTGTAGCTGTAGGGCTTCACTGTTAATGAGGCATCAGTATTACAATCATGCCGGTCTGCACTTCAGGCTGGAGTTGGTTTTCCAGGCTATCTAAAATAGAGAACGAAGCGTAATTCCCCTACTTCCTCCAGGTCCTCACCTACTGCTAAGACTCTGCTTCTGGCTTACCCTTTTCATTACACGTAGATAAGCAAAAACAATAAGAACAATAGACCTTTTGAAATAAAACTGCCCATAGCCATCCCCTCTGGTTCACAGCAACCATCAACACTGAGATCAACTGTGCAAATACTCAAAGATGATCACATGTTGGCAGTCCAGTTTCAGCTGTGTTTACTGTTCCTGGATTGTGACCTCTTTCCAGCTTTCTCTTAGGGAAGAGGAAGATGAAATATTAATTATAATAACGGGATGATCCATGTGCAAGTGAGCGGGAGGTTGTGCCTGATCTGAAGCTAGTGACTGCTCAGAGCGCTGAACAGGGCACCCTGGGAGGAACCAGCAGGCAGATGAGGGACTGGGATCCCATACAAATCCACAGCAAGAGGCCTTAGGAAAAGATCTGATACACAGGCAGACCACTGAGGAGATGTATTTTCTCCAGGGCCTAGAGTGGGCTGTGATATGTTTATTGTATCTCCCAAAGTCATTGAAAATTTTTGGACTGAGAGCTAAATCAGAGACAATCCAACCTGCAAAGACATTGTGGGCAGAGCAGTCATTTTTCAGACCTTATTTTAACTTCAGACAGCAGATCTGAATTCCTCTGTTTTAAAAGTTCCTTTCCTCCACCCTGTGTTGAAAAAAATCTTGCATTAGAAGCTGAAAGCCCTTTTGATGTCCTCACTACAAAGAAAGATACAATCAGTCTTACTTCACAGCTACACTTGGCTTGCCATCATAACTACATGTCCCAGTAAACACTTGGAAAGCAAAGAAAACTTAGCTTTCTCTTTCTGACCTCAGCTTTCCCTGTTGTACAGATGTGAATCCTTCAGTCTCCTGATTGATAACTTTGCCTTTCCATGGCTATTTGAGATAATCATGTGGAAAATCAGTGCAAATGATGCATGTTTAATTGAGGCACTACCAGAAATCCTGCATATCTGTCGACCTCTCTGGGAGAAATCTGAATCCACTTGGAAAGTCAACCAACAATTTCTGGCAGAGCCAAAGGCACTCAAGCCTGTGATAATAAATAAGTGATATACTCAACGCCCAGAAAAAATGTGACCCATTCAAACTGCTTCAACTCCTGTAAAGCTATGGCAAAGAAAATAATAAATTGCATTTAGTCTAATTATTGATTGGTAAAATTCATTCTTTCTTGTGAATAAATCAGCAGGGTTCATGTAACAATCACAGCCTGAACGCCCAGTTGGCATAAGTTGTCTAAATTCTGCTGCTCCCTGAGAAACTAGTTCTACAATGTCTTTGTGTCCTTCTTCGTGAATACGATCATCACATGCACAGGCCAGGACTTTACACTTCCTTCATTTTAAACTTTGAGCCAGAGTTGGTGGAGAGAGAAAGAAAAAAGCGTCAGAGAAAACCTTACTGAGCATTGTTTATCTGCTCAGTTTGAAGAAAACTTGGTAGCTGTATGGAAATTAATTAACTGTAGGATGAGCTCTTTCAAATTAACATATTGTTTCACATACAAGCAAAATATCAGTCAGACAAAGCAAATATTATATAATCTGATCTCGAAGAACATTGTGCTATGGTCATGAACTGTCAAGTGTTTCAGCAAAAAGACACAGTGATACCTTTTGTGCTACAAAATCTCTCAGAAGCTACACTGAGACATTTGCAATGTCTCCACCTGAGTGTATTTCATCATTGAGACATTCGTGTGCCTATTAAAAATACATTTCTTTTTCCAGACTACTTGTGGCAACAGGTAAAGACATTTATGGCTAGGAGGAGCTGCTTGTTTGCTGAGCCTGTCAGAACACTTTTGTGTCAATAGAGAAAATATATGTGCACAGCTCTAATGGGGATCCCTCTATTGTAGTACCTTGTCATTTTGAGAGCACCTTGCCCTCCATGCCCCGTGAGCATTTTTTACAGTCAAAATCAACATGCTTGAGTTCTTGTTTCCAACTTTCAGTAATGTTTATTATTGTTTGTCAGCAACTCGACTCTGCTGGAAAAACCTCCTTCGGTGAATAATGAAGTCATTCCCACAGTGACTGCTGGGTTCCAAAGTTTTCAGTACTCTACCTATGGCTATTTAGCTGTACATGAGAAGCGCAAAAAATCTTACTTTTCATGGCCCATAAATAAACACCCAATCCAACACTTCAGCACATTTCTAATTGCAGCGTGTAATGTTTCAGTGCACAATACAGATGTTTTCAGTTATTATATGAAGAGGAGACAATGATGGTTAAGTATGTGTTTGCATTATAGTCACGGCATGAAATCATTATGTTCAACTTTCCTGATCATTTTCTTCATAGAAAAAATAAAATTCTGTTCAGCCATGATTCTTTCCAACATTGAACAAGTTGCAGAAAAGTCAGAGACATCCATTTATAGCCCACTTTCTTATAGTAAACTAAAGGGTAAAAGCTCTGTTTAAACATTGGACTCTTTCTGTCATCTTTCCCTGTTGTCAATCATATACCACCACTTAGCTGAAATAAGCTCAGGGGGTACTAGGCTATAAGGAAGAGTAGAGTTGTCCTGTGGGATTTTTATCCTTTGTGATAACAGCCCAATCAGCCATCTCCCTTGGTCCATCCCTGCTGGGGTGGGACAACTGTCCTCAGCGTAGCACCAAAGTGTTCTTTCACTAACACCAGCATACCACCAAGTCTATTTCTTTGATACTCATCCTCATTAGCTTTTCTCTGCCTTCAGTCCTCTCTTTCTCCCTCATCTGTCTATCCATCTCAGTAGCCTTTTGTAAAGTTAAAAATTATCCAACTAAACCTTCTGCTGTCATTTCCTTTCCTATTCCAGAGCTATCTCCTGTTATATCTGTCTAACTCCAGTAAATAATTACTTGATGAGAATAACTCATTAGTTCACTTATAAAAAGGACTGACTTCACAAACAGATATTTTTATGAGTTCTATTTGTGTAGGCACAAATAACTATTTTGGTTATGTGAACAAGCCACATGGATACACATAGGCAGTAAATATCTGGGCAACTCCAGACCACAACTTCAGACAATTTTAACTTGAGAAAAATCAAACCTTAAATGGCAAAAAAGTTTGATATTCCTAGATTGGCAGGATTAGATTTGTCTTTTCAAGAAGACTTACAGTTTGAGACCATCTGTAAGGTACAAATGAAGTAACAGAAGAAAGAGTTCTGATACTATTTAACACTGGTTTATAATGTACTGAAATGAAAACAGAGTAATCAGAGGTAGTCCAAAGCTATCACTACAGCAAGTCATACAACTAAATGAAGCAAACTTTAAATCTGTTTGTTATGCCTTTCTTTTCTTACAGTACGGAACTGATGTGAGATGCCAATCCAGACAAAAGGAGATAAATTAGTAGCATGGTACGGTGCAAGTTTGATTTTAAATACAGGAAACTGTAAAATACTTGAGCCAGCTAGAGAATAAAAGAGCCAGATGTAGTGACATTACATGTATTAAATGAAAGTATTTCACGACAGAATATAAGGCCAAAGGATTCAGAGACGTAGACTTTTACTTTCAGATGAGTGATGATGATGAGAAAGTTATCAAAAACTCAGATTTCAAAACTGATCACATTTCAGATCCAGTGGAATTTCACACTGATGAAATTACTTTACTGCAAGGATGAATTTGGCCTAATTTGAATGTTCAACTTTATACATGGGTTTAAAATTTAAATCTTAGAGAAACTCTGGGAAAAGACGTTGCAGTAGTTAAATGACAGGACTTAAGATTGCAGTTGAATGAACTTATTTCAACGGATAATATTTTCAAAAGATTCAGTCGGATTTCTGATTATAAATTACTCACAGATAAATGACTTTTTAAATTGAGTTTTTGGAAAATATTGAAAAAACTAATTATGGACATTAATTTCAGTCTGTTGTTCATCCCAAGCCATGTTTCTCATACCTCTATACCATTCGTTGTCACAGTTGGATGACTGATCATGTGATAATAAAAATCTTCATGGAAAACTTTAACCCAATCTTTTCTTCCTTTTTCAAGTGGCCTCCAACAACATTTTTGGATAGTGTTCCAAACACTGAAGGAAGAGAAGCAAAATTCAGTGAGTTTATTACCCATGTCAAGACAAATCTGCAACTTGCTTAAAGCAGCCTTCTGAATGGGCTGCGTCTTGAAGTCATTGCCTGCAAAAAACTGTACATAAGTAACAGTCATTACAGGGGAACTTTTTAATCAGCGACGGATATGTCTGAATGCTAAGCAGTAAATAGAGTGACATTAACCCTTCTCTTGGTATGGTTCAGCAATCACATTTGAATTGTTTTAATTTGTCCTCCTTTCACTAGTGTTCAGAAATAAATAGCTTTTGTGAACAAATGTTATATGATGTGGAGGTTTTATTCCTCAGAGTTTCTCTCCATCTTGATGTCTTTATTTTGTGCTGTGTGTCAACTAAATTTCATTATAGTCTTCTTGTCACCA
The DNA here is from genome assembly GCF_000690775.1 of Eurypyga helias. Taxonomy (NCBI): domain Eukaryota; kingdom Metazoa; phylum Chordata; class Aves; order Eurypygiformes; family Eurypygidae; genus Eurypyga; species Eurypyga helias. The sequence goes on from NW_010224088.1 coordinate 51,203, forward strand.
GAGATAGTGACAGAAGAAAGAACAAGAAGTATGTCATTAGCAGCAATTCTTGTTTATTCAAGAATAGCCTAATTCATATGTGAACAACATCTTTTCAGAGCACAGAAGTAGCACAAATGAGTGGAAAAGACGCAGTAAAGGATATATTAGGAATTTGAAGATCACTATATGAGCATAGTTATGCAGTATGGCATTATTTGTCCAGGTACTGGTCCATATTTAAATCTGGCTGTCCTCTGTTCCGCACAGCGACATTAGTCCCACAGTTCTTAAATATTTTTGCTCTGATTGCCTGTAAACCCTGAAAAGAGGATTTAGAACAAACTCCTAGGAACCACTGTGCTTTTTCATGCTTCGCAAACTTCATACTACACCCTGTATTTTTATATTCATATTTAGTAAAAGTGACTGTAAACTATTTAGATTATTTAGACAATGGGGTACACTAACTGATATCCAAGTGAGACATAAAAACTATCTAAATTATGGTTTCAACAAGACAGTCAAATCTGTTTTTGACATTGAGTTTCCAAAGCAAAAATGAACAGATTTACACTAATTAAGCATTTGGTCTAATGCATTAAATCCTGTTTGGGAATTGACTTTCAGGATTTAACATGGTTTTTCAAAAATAAGAAGACTAATAACCACGGTAAGATGATAGAGGGGAAAGGAAAACTGAGAAACATACGTATTTCTTTAAAAGAGATGCTCAGTTGAATTTCTGAAGGCAATAGTAAAAACATACATAATTTCAAACTAGATCAGACAAAACTGTTAGGAATATGTGGATCACCTCTATAGCTGCCCAGAAATTTTCCTGCATTACAGGTACAGAGTAATAAGATAGACACGTAGGTAATTTCCACCCCTAGCTTTTAGGCAATCAGGCAATACCATTCTCGGAAGCAACCCACTGGAGATTTATAAGTAGTTTTATACATAATACTAAATCATCTAACCAAAACATGTTAACTGTCAGGTTTCAAAATCCTTTAATTATAAATAAAGTGTCTTTTTATTTAAACGTATGAATTGCTGGTGAGTTAAGTATATATTGCTGAGTATTAATTCCTCACAATCAACTACTAATAATAACAATTAAAAAAAAAACCACACACTGGAGAAAAGCAGCCAAACCATATGACAAAGCCTAGGGCACATGTAACCCCATCACTACAAATGACTGCAGAGCTTACAAAACGAGCCAGATGCTGCTTCTGGAAGGATTTCATCTATAATACCCGAACCGCATGACAGCCTATCACAACTCATGTTTGGCCTAAAGGTGTGCATCACTGGTGGAATAGGCAAATAATGAGAGAGAACAGGAGTGAAGCCTTAATCCTAGCTAAGGAGCTTTTTCTTGTGGTGGTTTGTTGTGTGGGGTGAGTTTTTTAATTGGAAAATTGCATTTGTTTTACCTGCAGACACTGGCACAGATGGTGCTTCTATAATATACTGTTATAATAGACTTTTTTGTTTGCAGTGTTTCATTCATGTCCAAATTCATGTCCAAATGTATATTGGGTTTTCTACAGTGTCACTCAGGATTGGCTCAAATGTAGAGATGAGTGTCTCCTTTGTGTATAATGAAGAAATTTGCTCATAACCCCTCTGTCAGGTGCAGCATCCATGTTCTCAACCCCCTCCTCCAACTAGGCATGTGGCTGGATAATAAAATAATTGCTGAATGAATAGACTTTATGAAAGGGTTGAAAATATGCATAAGAAAGCTGCATTTCACAGACAGGGATACTGGTAAGGGTTACACAATCCATTAATTCTGGTTTCATTTTCCCTTCCTGATTCCTCTGCAAAAAAAGGCTGCTAAGCAAGGCTGGAGACTGAGACCAAAACCTGACCCCTGGTACTGAGGTTTTAAGTAGAGAGATTTACTAACACCAACTGAGTTTGCTCCCACATTGCTTCTGTTTGACTAGTTTGAAGTTCTCTTTATGAAAGCCTTTCCTTGCTGAGAAGTCATGGCTGTGTCTACATTCAGCTTAATCTTTGCACCAACTTACACTGCATCTTTCAACCTGCATTAAATGATATTTAGGAAGATCACATGCACTTTGTTAAATTATTTTACTGGTTTATGACTGGGGATTTCTCTAATCAGAAAAAAATCATTATAATTCCTGAAGGTACAGAAAACTGTCCCCTCTTTATGACATTTAGGAAGGCTACTTCAGCACAAAATTGATTATTGATTGTCTTGCTAAAACTAGTGCACTGATACACCAGCATAAGTCCATCACCATCAGTAATATGCTTAAATAAATGTTTGTGTTGCCTCTTGATAAGTTGAAGCAAGTCATAAAAGAGGTTTAGGAGAAGAAACTTGCAGAACATCACAGCCAGGAGACAGCAGAAGAAACCAGTGTAAGTTTGGCCTATTCTGGGAACTTCAGGAACAAGCGCAATTCCCACATGCACATCTTTTTTTTTTTTTTTGTTTTTTTTGTTAGCCAAGAGTTTTTTAAGTCCTTGTTAATAATTAAAGTTCTTGATGAAGAATCAATCTCCCACATGGTATTACTCTGCCAGTTCCCAGCATCACACATATGCCCAGGTCTCATAAGCACTCCCATGAAAGCTTGCCAAGTTGCAGATAGACACTCCAACAAGTGATTCTTCCAAAAGGAGCATTCCTTTCTTAACTTTATTGATAAGGAACATGGGAGGGAAACAAAGTGCCAGTGGGAGACTTGGTCCTTTTACAATGATAGTTTAATCCATTTAGGCAACTCATATAAGTCAAAGGTATAAATTTCTCATTAAAAATTGCATTCCACTAGATTATTTCACTTGCTGTCCCAGAATAGACACTGCCTAAAATGACTGGCACTATTCCCTCTGAATCAGTCACTGCAAAAATGTTAAACTCCATGTAGAGTGGGAATACCATTATGGTGATGCTATCTTTGGATAAGGAAATAACCTAACAAGCAAGTGTTTTGCGATATTCAGACAATGGAAAAAATCAAGGCCTTAATCAGCTGGAATCTGTGGCCTGCTGAAATTGGTAAACACTCTATCTCTTGGTTATTGCCCTTCTAAGGTAGGTCTCCAAACCCTCAAGAGCCACTGGAGTCAGTGCGAGGCAGGTTTCTGCCATCACTCCATTCCTGATCATTATCATCCTCACTGTGGCCAGGAAAGGAAGAGGAGGACTCTCCTGTCAGAAGTGGATCTCAGCTGGCAACTGCACTCAACTTTGGAGGTGTCAGCAGGAGGTAATTGTTGACACCCACAAGCCCAGCCCTTACAAGTGAGTGCCTTTACACAGCCCTGACAGTGCAATGGCACAGACAGATCCTCGTGCAGATGCCTCCAGCTCCGATCACAAATGTCACCCTTTCTAAAGCCAGGAGAACTCAGCAGATTGCCTGTGGGTGTCACAGCCAGGCACACTACAAGCCTGCAGTACAAATGCTTTCTTGTTACTCTTTCAGGGATGAGTTAGGACAACTTCTTTGCATACTGATAAAACTTTTCTTAATGATTTCCACATCATTCACATACTTTTTGTGAAGAGATAAAAGATACCACAGAATCACCATCTTTGTAAACATGGTGTTTGCTGAAGAGATTTCTTTGTGCAGCATATACCAAATTTGGCCAAAATTAGTAAAAAAGGTAGAGTTAGCAAGTGGCAATAGCAGATGAATGAAGAAGTTTTACGGTTTGTTTATGACCCCATATGTAACAATGTGAGATAGGCCAAAAGTGTTGTAATGCCTATGTTGTGTGTCCTCCTGGACTCTTCACCCTTTCTATATGCAATGCAAACCACTTCCTGGTATACATAAGATAATAATTCAGATTGGGAGGGACTTCTGGATGGAGATTTTATGTGCTTCTGTTTCTGTTAGCTTTGTAGCAGAAGATACTGTCCTTTAGTGCCAGCAGCCACAGCAGTACTACTGATGAATGCTAACGGCCAGCTAACTGCGTAGCTATTAATCGGGTTTTCTTAACCTGTGGCTTGTGGGCACCATGTTGCCTGTGAGACATTGCTCAAAGATACAGAATATTAGAGAGTTAAACCAAAATTGCCATAGAGCATAAAGATGACACGCAGAATACGTGACTGTGCCTCTTCCATGTGAAACAGTAGGGGATCGGGATCGCTGCATTCATGTGAATCTTCTACCCTGTAGATTGTCTGAAAATAAAGACCTCAGTGTATGTGAAAAGAAGGAACCAAATCATGTAAATTTGGGTTTCATAATATTCAAACTGTTTAAGGAACCCTTACCATTTTAAAAGCAATTATAGGCAGAGGAATTAAGATAATAGATAAGCCCTGACTTCATCTCACCTGTTCTACTGAAATACAGCACCCGTAATGCATGCACACATGTTGGCACTGGGCTGTTTGTTATTCACTCTTTTCATGTACTGCCTGATGCATCTTTGTCATGATTCATTATTCCTAACAGCTATATCAAGTGTTGCAATTACTGCACAATACATATTTAAGCCTATAATATTTCTAGATTGGAGAAAGAAAAATAATATATTAAGTGCTTGTGATATCTTTATGTATAAGTTTGAGAATCATTAAATAGCTGTCACTCTTCCTTCCTCCTCAGCATCAATTACTCCACTCTGGTTTTACTTACTCTGCTCTGTATAATGAGTCCCTAGAGCATGTTTCATTGCGGGAGAATGAACACATTCTTCACTTGCGGTCAGTGGGATGTGGTTAATTTGAAATCACTTAAACTATTATATCTGTCAAGCGTGGTTATTTTATTTTCAATTCACATCAGTGTTTTAGTATGCATGTCGGTTACTGGGTTAAACTGGCAGATTAATTTCCAAGCATTCTGTTGTAATGCTCTTCATCACTGTCTTTACATGTAGGCTCCTGTTGAAAGTTAATATGTTCCCATTAAAATTTACTTCAGAGAAATCTACATTTAATATAAACACTCATATGATAAAAAACACTCCCTATGGAATGAAAGCCAGCAAGATTGGTCGACTTTTTCCTCATGAAAACCCCAAATAGTTTGTTTCTTTGTTGTTCCATCTTACTTCTTTTGGAAATGCAATTTACATCATGACATGCATCTGTGGCAAAAAATAAAAAGTTCCGTAACTAGGGTCTCTTTGACATTTTAGGGTTTTTTTGATGTGTTTACGGATTGTATTGTTCAGAAAAAGCTGCAGGCTTCAGTTCAGTGTGAGTAGATTCACAATTCATGCTGTATAAAAATGTTTGGGTTTGGGGGTTTTTTTCTTTTTAAAATATTGTTACTTGAAATTTATAAATAGCCAGAATTTGAAGATGCTGAAATACTGACTTGCACAGCTACTAATAACAGGGTGCTCATACAGAGAATTAGAGGAACCGCCAATGGGCTTTTTATTACAGCAATATTGTACATATTACATGAATAAATTACATTGTTGCATTATGCAGCTGCTGCATCATCAGTTTAGAGAGTAGACTGCAATCCTAAGTATTCGGGGATGCAAGCTCATTATCTCTAAATCCACTTTGGTTACAGCCACAATATGATCGAAGCTAAACTGCTTTCATATAACGTATTGCATATACCCATGCGTAATCAGGTACATGGCTCAGAGACGGACTGATGAGTTTAGGTGTCTAATCAAATTTACAAAAAAGAGTCTCTTTCTCTGAATCAGGCAGAATCTTTCACTTGGAAAGGTTATTAGGAAAACTATATTACCCATAAAAATACAAATCTACATATGTTGTGAAACATCATTTTTGATTTGAAAGATATTAGTAGAAAAATATGCATTTATGTAACGACAGTTCTTCTCATTGTAAAAAAAAACTAAATTAAAAAAAATCTGTTTTCTCTCTATCTTACGATGATGATGACAACTGCTAGTGTTTGAATGCTGCCAAGGCACTTCTTGAAACTCAGTTGTTTTTATTCTCTGCACATTGTTCTCTCATCCCATCGAATAAAACACAAATCTCAACGTTCTCCACAGCTGCAAATGTTTGCCTAGGACTCATAGTTCACATTTACATATTTTATATATTGATGCAAATATCTTTGGCGAGGCAAGTAACATGCTGTCAGTTCTGTTCATTTTGCTGAACCCCTGTTTCTTTTCACTGTTATTTTATACTTTACTGAAACTGTGTTTATTTTCATCGCTATTGTTATTCTACTCTTCTGAAAGCACGTACATGCCTTTCATCGCCCACCTGTTTCATTGTGCTCATCACCTCGTGGGAAATACTATGCCTGGAGAAATCAGTTGAGGTTTTACTGCAGGCTCTAAGTTGGACAATGTTTTACTGTTGTGCTGTTACCAGATGAGGCTGTTTGTTGTATGACACTTCTGCAGAGTTTTTCATGAGTGATTTCTTTAAGAGGTTCCTAAAAGCTATCATAATTATGGAGATAATGAAGGTTATGGTGAGAATAAATACGTAGAGCAATATCTTTTTAGGCATACATAATAAAACTAGGTGTGAGAAAATCACACACTTCTAGTCAAAGCAGTTTTAGAATAGAAATGGTCATCATTGAAATCCCAAATTTGGATCCTTTTGTTTTAAATACTTTCAGGAGATTCTAGACAAATGAAGATATAAGCCTAATGTGAAGCGATGTATATATCATTATGCATATATTAGTAAGTACACTGGGAGAGCACTCAAGACTGTTCCTCTGTCCACTGAAGACTGTGGCCCAGCACTGACAACAACAGAATTAGAAAAGAAGAAGCTTTGAGGCATTTTTTCCCCCACATCTGGACGTGTTTCCAATCTAATGTAAGAAACATCCATGCTACACTTGAAAGAGGGAAGGGAGCAATGAAAATGTTGATTCAGCCATCAACCATGTGTTACCCCCTCTCTTCCATTAAAAGCAGAAATACACTTTTCCTCATCATTATCTAAAATCATGGTTTTCCCATATACATATCTAAACATACTGCAACATTTAGACTTCCCTAAACTTTAAGCTAAGACAATGATTCCTGCACCTTCTATCACATTCCCAAACTGCTATCAGCTGTAGTTCATAGCTACTCAGCAATCATGCATCCTGACATGAATCCTAAATAATGCTACAGCACAAAGTGAAGACACCCTAAGTTAATATTATCAGGTCACATGCTTTGGTCCTGCTGTTAGGCCTTTTTGGTCCACATGTCTGAAAGCGAAGAATACAAATTTGAATACAGTCTGTACCTATAATTGACTCTTTGCCTTTTCTGACTTACCGAAATCATATAATATTGTTTCCATTATCCACATAAAAAAGTGCTTTAAGATTGTCAAAGAACACTTTAGTGTGAAAATGCGCTCAACCAAATGTTCCTGTAGAGAGAATAAGAGAGGTGAGAAATGCAAATTTGTTAATGCAGTTGGCAGTATTCATGCACCTCTGTGGAGATACATACACCTGAAAAGAATGAAAATTATCCTACATTTATAAGTAATACTGTCAAGGTCCATCACTGATCTACTTCCAAAACTAAATCTATTTCAAAAGCACAAGTAAAGACCATCTCAGTTTTCTGTCAGAAAATACCTAATATTTATAAGAAAATAAAGAAAAGCTAAATAGATAACCATTTTTAGTTGTTTCATAGAACGAAAGAGCATAGTATTTTCCAGTAGTAATTTTGAAAATGATCTGTCTATATGACACACTACTATTTTGGAGAAAACATTAAGATATTATTGCATATTTTTAAAAAAATAATAAGAAAAAACCTTAAAATTGAGAAAGGAATTATATAAGTGAAGGTTGCCTTAATCAGAAAACAGCATTGATTTATATATACATGTGCGTGTAATGTACATGGGTATATACATACCCACACAAATGTGTATCTATACAAAGATAGCAGTGAATTCTGCAGTATGCACTATTTTTTGTATTAGTTTTTGCAAGGCCTTGAGTTTATTCAGCAAAACACCAAACAGATTTCTTAAGTTATATTATTTCAATTTCAAATAAATTTAGTCCCAGATAATACAGTTATGAGGAGGAAAAGAGATGTTTTGTCTTTTGTATTTTTTTCATTTTTCTCTGTATCCAAATATTGCTGAAGCAAGCTGGATGACAGTCACCTTTTGGTGACCACAGTCATAACTGGATATGAAAAATTTTGCTTGCAAAGATTATTGTAGGCAAATAAGAATAGCTTTCAGAATGGAAATGACTAGACAACCTTAGTTTAACTTTTATCACATGCAGACTAAAAAGGCAATCAGCACAACAGTAGCATCTCATCTCTGCATGTCTCTTCGGAGTCAGTCAGTAACTAGTACTGTGAGCAGCTGTAGAAAGTGAATTTAATTTTGCACGTGTGTGTAAAGAAAATGTAAAGCTGAAATTTTTTTTCAGTTCCTGAGCAAAAGAAAAAGTTGGCATACAAGTTGCCTGTGGTTACTGGGGTAAAACAGTTAATGTGTGAGGTTTTCTTCTTCCAAGCTGTAGTGAGAGATGAAGAGGTCCCATATGGGCCACTACTACAAAGCAGAGAGTAACAGGAAAAGAAAAAAAAAAGGGGGGGAGGGGGGGGAAGAAAAAAAAACAAAACAGAGTGTGTAAGGGTAACAGAGGGAAAGAAGATTGAAAGAACAAAACATCAACATTGTTAGTCATCTGGAACAGACAGGAGGGAGGTATTGCCTGCTGACCATGTGTACCAATGCCAAAGAATCTAAAAAGAAAACCATCATCTGTGGTATGGGATGGTCTCTCTCTAGATCTGAAAGACAGCAGCAGATTGTTTTTACAGAAAGAAAAGGTGTCAGCAGAAAGGAAGAAGCATACACACATGGAAACATTTGCTGCAAGAAGCCACTTGAAAAACAACCAAGGAGTTGAGTGGAAGAAACATCTGTGAAACATGCAGAAAGACCACCACTAGTGCTTCAGGGAAGAGGTGGGAACAGAAGGGAATACACCAGCGGTGTTGGACATAGCATCTTGTCAGAATGACAAGGAAATGTTGTCCGTACTTTCAAGAAAATCCTGCATCTTGTGAGTCTGTAGAGGAAAATATTTTGTCCTCCTTGTGAGGGAGCAAGGGAGTACCCTTTATACTTATCAAGAAGCAAACAAGTCTATGCTCATTGACCAAAGTCAACCAAGGAGTGTTGTGTTAATAACAAGAGTGTTATCTTTAAGGAGAAATGGCATTTTTCAGGGGATATGTTGACAATTCTGCCTACCAGGATCAGGACACTTACAATTCTTTTCCATGAGCTTGTTTCTTCTTTTAATAACCTTAAATGTGCAAAGTCTTGATCAGTAATGGTTTAAGGGATTTCAAATTGCCACCAGCAAAACACAGTGGCTGTGCAGCTTTGGGGTCACTGAAAGCAGATGTGAGGTATGACATCAAGGAGGAAGAAGTCCCACACCTTTTAGTTGTCTGGCCTTAATTTTGCGGTTCAGACTTTTTTTGGTTGACAGAAGAAAGCAAATACTTCATATCGAGACCATATTTGAAGTTGCTGCAGCTATTCCTCCTGAAGACATCAGTCTAGGTGCAAAATAATGTTACTTTAAGCTAAATGAAAAAGAAAGCACTGATAATGAGAAATTCTACTTTTCTGGTTTTGAAAGATTCTTTACACAAAGCCTTTAATGACTTTTCAGCATTGCTGAGGAATGGTGCGGGAAAGGATATTTTGCTAGCCAGCTGCTACGTGCAATTGTATGGAAAGCCCATGTGCTACCCAAAGGCCTCTTAAGGAGGTCACATAAAAGATGAGTCATAATGTAACTGATTTCTACCAGATCATCTCTTCATTTGCTCACTGCAGAAAGAACAAACTATGGAATGCAAAAGCACTTTGAAGTGACTGATGATCTTGCTGCTTATTAACCACACTGAAGGCGACCTTAGTAAAAAGTAAATGAGAAATAGACTGGATGCCTCCTCATTCCAACCACTATAAAGATGAAACAAATCTTTATTCTTCACAAAGAGATGTGCTTTTATTCTCACACAACAGGTTAATGATAGCTTTCAAGGAAGAATAATATTGAGGGAAAAAAGTACTATACGATTTTCTACAAAATATACACACATTTTAATAATAACTTAGTATTTTTTGCAAAAGAATGAATTCTTTACATTTAACCATAAAAAAATTATGCTTTTTATTTTCTTCCTCCACAGGCTAGTAGGATTTTTCATGTATTTTTTGGTGAATCCTTAGAAAAATCCACTTTATCTAGTGAAACAGAAAATTTAAATAACTATATGAATAGAAGAAAAAAAAGTCCCGAAGAAAAGAACGATTTTTAAGAAAAAAGCAGTGTCTATCTGCAACAAGTTCCAGGTAATTTTTCTGCCTACAGTGGCTAGCAAAGATTATTTTTAATTAATTACAATTAATTTATTAGTTTTTAAGAATTTATAATTGAAGAATTTCTAACTGAAAAAAAGCCTTTCCTTCCAAGAGCAACCTTCCTAAAATCACATGATTACATGTAATCACGTGATTAACATCACATGTTAATGAGCTTTGATATTACCAAGCTGTTCTTCAAAATCTGACTTTGTCTAAAAAGAGTCAAAAAATTAAGAAAAACAGGCAGAATGTAAAAAAGCAGAATGTAAAAAATTAAATAGCACCTTCTGACTATTACAAGAAATTGCTCTATGATTTTTTTTTTTAATTTTTGGCGTCATATTTGCTGATGCAGTGTTAGTTATATTTCCTTTCATCATTGTTTATTATATGGACCATACTGTCCCTCCCTTCTTGAGTATACCCACCGACGGGGAAACAGAAAACCTGCTGCACCTGTGCTCAGTGAGCGGGTATGACGCAGGGAAGGTCCCAGGGGTCTTGGAGCGTCAGACCATTGGTTGTGACTGACTGAAATCGGTCCCGCTTTAGGAGAGAGGTATGTCACCTCGCACATCTAAACCTTAATCCAAATGCCTAGCAGTGCATACTGGTCTTGACAGGTACTGAGCCAGCTTGCCACTTGGCAGATTAAAAAGGACTGCCTCCTGGAGATTAGATGGCTTGGCACAGCGAGAACACAGAGGTCAAACGATGATGTTTGCCAACCAAAAAAGATCCTCTCATTTTCCCACTCTATCGCTGCTCCCTGGATAAGCATTTTTGGCCTTTTGCCTTGGTTTGAAGGCAAGACTTGTTAGGATTTAGCCTGAGGGACATGCTTTACTGCTGAAGGTCAAGCTAGATTTTGACTGTTGCGAAGCCCTGATATGGTAAGGTCATATTCTCTCTCTCGTTAGGGCTGATCTCTCAAGGCTCTGGGTGACTCCTGGGACATTATCAAGAATTAAAATTATTCCACACCTTGCCAAGACCAATGCCTGATGTTTTTTATGTTCCAGTTTCATGAAATACAAGCAATTTTGCCCAAGATTGCCGGAGAATTGAACATAGACATTTCATTTCATACAGTATTTCAGAACATGAACGTTTGGATTTTTTCCCAGCAATATACTTTGTTTTGACTCCTACTCATTACTTGTATACTTAATCATCATGTATATTTTTAAACCAGAAGTAATTGCACTCAGAAAATGCTGAAACCAAACTTATTGTAAGGCGTTTAATTGTCAACGAAACAGCAGATTCTGAAGAAACACAATCCTATTGTCATTTTTCTAATAAATTTTATTTGTTCATTGTTTAGTTTTTCTGGAACTAATGTCAGTATTGCAATGGCGGTTTTCTGCTCTGGGCACTCCCCTCTGGTTTTTTTGTTACTCAGTGGCACAGCATCTCTGCATATCACACATTCCTGAGCACCTGACACTCTGCAGAGAAGTCCAGTGTTTTCTAGCATGTTTTGTGGGTCTCTCAGATCCAAGGCTTCAGCAGCAGCACAGGAATGTTTTTTCGCAATTTTCTGGCTCAAACAACATTCATTTGGATATCGCCACAGTGTGATATAGAAATTTATCCCCTCATCAAGTCAGGCTGTCGAGGAGAACGTCATTTGACACACCTCAAATTTATAGTGCTCATCCTGTGCTGGAGCCTTCCTCCCACTTTGTGGTGTCATTTATGACAACAGAGTATCTCAGAAGCAACCAGCTGTTTTGAAGCAAAGTGTGACAAAAGAAACTTGAGCAATCTCTGCATATGTTTTCATTCTTCATCTGTCTTGTTGCAACAGACTGTTGCAGTAGGGTGAAAGTTTTACCTACCATCAACTCACAATTCGTTCAGACCTCCAATAACCCATTAATAGCTACAGTACGTATCAACTGCTGAGTTTCTCACCATTGTGGTACAGTTTATCAGAATTAATAACATAGCTTATCTTCCAGATGCATCACAGACAGTCCTTTCCTCAGGAAAGGAAAGGTGTGAACTGTCTCCTGATTGTGAAGTTAAAAAGGATAGATTTATTTTTAAAATTAAATCAGACCAAATTGACTTTTGACTTGCAGTGAAGACTTTTTGTTTCATTTCTCAAGTTTTGAAACATGTTTTCTGAAGTTTTGATTGAGGATTTCTTGACTTCTTCATGATTCTCTCTTTAATAGACTGAGCAGCAAGGAGTTTCTGTCACTACAAAGAAAACATTCCCAATCACCTGCTCTACTGTCAAGCCCACATTAAAAAAAGAGAGAGTCAGCAACATAAGGATGCTACCTGAGAAGCTCTTAAACAAAGGTGTAGTTCCCAGAGTTTAATAAGAGTATTTGTATGCATAAAGTTCTTCATAGCTATAATTATGTGATGTCAGACCAGAAGAATTTTCTTTTCTAATATTTTTAAATAATCTGCAGTAGTGTCAATACCAATACTGATAACAGGGAATTCACTGCTGTTAAAACTGTACTTTATTAAAAATCACTGTGATGTTACTGACGTTGCTTGTTATCACACGGTATTCTCATGAAGAACACTTGAAATTTCTGAACTCAAATATTCAGTACTTTCACTTTACTAAATTTTAAACCTCCTGTTCCATCAAAATTGTTTAATTCCAGCCCATTGTCTCTCATATTTGCTAACAGTATCTAAACTGGAAAAAATCTTCCTCACATTACTGAAATAGTAAAAAAAATTACTACTTGCAAAAAATAGTCTACCCAAAATACTGTTTTGACAAAAAATAAATATTTGACAACATAAGGTAATAATAAGGAAAGTACTGGAAAGACTGATACAGTCCACACCATGGCACCTTTGAGGAAAGGTAAGTAGTACATAGGAAAGTACTGCAAAAGTATCTGCAATCAAAGTAAAACTAGGAAATAATTGCATAGAATTAATGTCTAAAGGAGTATATCTGGATTGGGGTTTTTTTCTCTTTTTGTGGCGTGATATGGAACACCATTACTACAGAAAAAGTCGCCAAAATAGTAGTGGGGACACAAGGACCTCAGTTATTAAAAAGGGTCAGACAACTACTGTCAGTCTATATTCTTTAAGCTAGAGAAGATTAAAAGCCAAATAGGGGCCTCAGAAGGCTGTGAGTCTCATTGAAATCAATGGGAAAATGTGTGCACATCTGAAGGCAGGGTTTGGCCTGAGCAAGGGAACCTCACTGAGACAAATCGTTCTGCAAAGGCATCAGAAAGGATCAAGGCTCCTGCAATCCTTGAGTTCACATCAGCCACAGAAAGAGAAAGCAGAAAGAAAAGCAAAGGATGGCCCAGGTACAAGAGGAATTGAGGTGGAATGTCTTTGCATGAACCATCATTGTGGAAGTGAATTATGGAGAGCAGGAAAAATATGGTTAATAAAAGGTCTAAAAAAGGAACAGGGCAGCTTTCAGAGGAAAAAGCTCATTTTGTAATGTACAGTTGCAAATGCAAAGGATGGGGCAGGACTGGCAAGGCATCCCCCCCTCCTTCTGTCCAAAAACAAAAAAAACCCCAATTTTCCTGTATCATCAACATTTGATCAGACATTAAATGTAACAACTCAAAGCGATTTCACTGTCTCCTCCAGATCTGGAAGGATATATTCTGTGAGGACTCAACATTTCACTAAACCAATGGTGCGTTGTGAATGAGTCAAGCTCCCCAAATTAGATTTAAAGGCAAAGAGATACGCTTAAAGTGATGTGGTGTCCGCTAGACAAATTGCGGTGGCTGCAGGACCGATGCAGCGACCAAGACTCTAAGCTGACATCAAAGCGGAAAAAAAATCAGCTGAAATGACAGCAGCAGCTGCAGCATCCGCCTCTAAATTAGGCTGTGTTTCAAAGTCTGGACTCAACTGCTAAGCAGTATAAAGACCCAGGAGGAAGGCTGCCCAAGAAAAAGAGTTAGATTTCTAACCTAACACATCAAAGTAACACATGCTTAGAAGAGCAATAAATGCATATGGCACACATTCACATGCTGCCTAATTGCAGCGGGCTCATGAAGCCAAGACAAACCTTCAGCTGATTCCTACTTTTAGAGAGGATTTGAGTCCTTTTCAAATGCAGAAAGCTGACACAAATTGGTAGCAGATTAGAGTCTGGCATTGTGATAATACATCCCATAATTTCAAAAGATGGCCATTTTTCATATCATAAGACACCTTCAAAATACTGAGCTCCTTATTATATAATTTATACATCTACTAGATTACAGTATATCCACAACATAATAAATTAAGAACACCTCTCAAAATTCGGAAATAGAAATTCAGAAATAGAATAGAATACCACCAATTTCACTCTTAATTTACTTACATGTCAATTTAATCATACTTGTGGGAAGAGAGAAATATATGATTAAATTAAATACATTACTGAATGTTTGAACCCTAAAAATCATCGATTGTGGAAAAGCACCAATGCTTTGGTATGCATTTTTATTTTAGTTTATTCTACAAATTTAGGGAAACTATTTGCAACCGTGTTGATGATATACAGATTTACAAGAAAGTAATTGGAAATAAGCCTAAATATGTGGATGCCTTATTTGTTATGTACACCAAGTATGTCTAATACAAAAAATTTGCATATTTCTATAGTTGTAAGGGTATGATTTGATTTCCTTTTTTGTTCTGTATAAGCAGACAGAGGAAACTAAGTTAATCACTTGAGATGTTTATTAAAATTCCTATGAAATTGCAGTGCAACAGTGGATTTGTGAGTTAATTCAAACTTAAGCGGGAAGCCCCACTTGTCTCTGAGAAACTGTGAATAAGTATGTAGTAGAAACACAAAGAGAAAAAAACTTGAAATACAATTCTCTACAAACCTTTGAATCTTGCTTATATAGCTTTAAATTAATACACTTTTGTAAAGGGTTAAAGTTGCAAGCAACAGTAATCATCTACAGTGTGCACTCTTAACTTGTGCATTAAGAAAAACAATTCCACCAGAAATGATGCAATAACCCTGACACAGTGGCATTATTACTCATGAAGTAATATTGCTTTTTATGCCTATAGACTTCTACCAGTTTAAATGAATCTGTTCGAGGACATTAACATCGAATACAGTGGTATAGCAGTTATCATCAAAACAATCAGAGATGCTAAAAAAAAAGAAAAAGCCCCTAAATGTGCAGTACTCACGGGAAAGCAGAAGCACAAATGTATATACATATGTTGTACTTCTAAGATGTGCTATCTCACTCAAGAATCAATTGGTAAAATGTATCTGTTGAAATGATTAATTCTGAACTGAAAATGGCTCAGAAGCTAACACTCAGACACCCCTAGAAGGACACAAAAGAATATGGTGTAAATTAGGGCCAGACTCTTATTTTAAAGTTTCCAGATCTTGTCATTTGTACAGTCAATGTAGCATCATCTTGTAAAATGAGAGAAAAGGGAACTGCATGCCATTTCCAGTCATTGTGTAGAGGAGTCTCGAGGCGTGGTGCAGCTGGTACCACGGGTTAGGTGCACAAGGATTTTCAAAGCATGATCTTCATGGCCCTTCTTAAATTAAATCATCCTGACTACCTGAGTACACTGACCTGTGTTTCAACCACTACAACCAACTCAGAAACGGTGTGATTTACTAGTGCTTAGTCAGATCAATTTCTCTTCTGTGTTTGGTTTCATTTTGGTTTTTGTAATACCTATTAAATGCTAATTTTAGTGAGCATTTTGGAGGAGGAATGTCTTTGTTAAAACTCAGTTACCATGGTTCTCAGAAAGGGTTGAGAACTTGCAATGCAGACATGCTGAACACTCTGAGAATAACATAAGACTGAATAGTTCCGTGGTTGCCTCAGCAGACAACTTGCCTGGTATGGAAATTAGAAAGAAGAGAGGTTTTTTCCCCTGTGGAAGATGAAAACCATAAAAGGCCAAACGCAGCACAGCCCCTTTTATAAGTAAAACATGAAAATACTGTTTTTGTCATATGTAGTGACGAGATTAAATGTTTGTGAAGTTATACAGTAATACAAGCCTTTAATTTGCTTCAAGCATTTCTGACCCCAAATATTGGTATTTTGAATGAGAAGATTTTTGTTGTAGTTCAGAAGAATTCTAATAACAACAGTGTTTCTGAGAGGACTTGCTCATTTTTCCCCAGCCTGAAGTGCCTCCAAACAAAACTGTCATTGTATTTTCTTAGGATGGCCTTAGTTTTATCCTCTTTATCTCCTTCTTTACTAGACTATTTCTCATAAACTCTGGAAAAGGACGAATTGAGGAAGTGACACTATTTCTTTCCTAGTTTTCTGTTAAAAGTTCACCTTATTTTGCATTCTCATTCTGCTCCAAGAAGCACCTGGAAATCCCACAGAATTTGGGAAGAGATTCTCTGCAGCTTTAGCAGTTTCCCTCTACTACCAACAATGTTATTAACTTTCCTATCCCAACCCCAAATGAGCTTAAATATAGACTCCTCTACATCTGATGAGCCATAATTAGCTCATCAACTTCTGACAAGCCTAAAGAGACTTGTTAGGGAATGACAAGTCTAGTCGATCTCACACTGGAATGGGTGTCATCCCTCCCACTCAACCCTCCAATGAAGGAAACAGACACCTTAAAAGATATTTAGAGGGTTTCCAGCCTCCTCCAGGACCCCAGATGGAGAAACCTAGTTCCCACATGGAGCAAACCTACTGTAGGTCACTGCTTACCTACCCTGCCCTTTTAAAGTTTGCAGAGATTTGCACAAAAACAGACCTGGATAAGAAGGAGACTGTAGAAGTAATTTATCAGTGTGATGGGTTACCCTTTTTCTTTCTGCCCCGCTAGATAAAGAACGGACTGTGATGCTGAGGGAAACAATCTTTGGCTTGTTTCTTTCGGCTCTGTCTCTGCAGTTGCCAGAGCGAAAATTAGCTCATCAGCTCCTGATGACCCATGCTGATGTTACTATTTAAAATGTTAATAACTCTTAAAATAATAAGAGTCTAATCAACTAATCTTTATTTCTCTGCACTACAGCTCAACTAGATGAGTCCAGGGAGCCAAAACTTATTTCATTTATTCCTGGTTATCTATTTATTATTTATTTTGCTGGGGAATTAAAAAGTGGTACAGAGTAACAGCGCATTAGAACATCTGAAAAATGCCTTTCCTATGTAGGTGACCTATAATGGCTCAAATGAAAGATCCTGCCATTTTTTGAAAGTGTTGGTTTATTCTGGTGTTTGGGTACTCACATAATTCAGAACTGAAAGTTTGGAAACTATGCCAATATTCACAAGTTTTGAGAAAGGGGCAGACCCACCATTTTAAAATAGCACCTGTATGCATCTGTTGTTAAACTTACTTGGATACATAAATCTTAACAGTGACCTGCCTCTTTCAGGGTCTGTGCAGTTTGGGTGCCTGTCTGTGTAAATGCTATTTCAGGATCTAGCTTCTATACCCCAAAAAGCATTGCTTGGGTGGCTAGAGCTCTTTCTGAAGTAGTGTAAAATAAATGTTTTCAATTCCTTTCTGTGCTGGAGGGTAGTCAAAGCCTTCCTGTACTGGATAAGTCTCAGTGACATGGGTATCCTAGGTAAGCGTGTCCTCCCTGCCACAGGTAAAAGAAAAAAAACTAATCAGAAAAGAACTGAGGATCTTTCTGAGGAATTCCACATTGCAGATTCCTCAAGAATGAGTTCTTTTTTTGACAAAATGTGAAGGCCACATCATCAGGAGATCTGGCCCTTTATTACAACATCTGAGATTTTCAGAAGCCAGTTGAGGTACTGGGAGCGGGATACCTCTGGAAATCTGTATTAAATTTACAGCTTAAACACTATTGGTCTGCTGACTTCAGTGGAGCAACGCAATTTACAGCAGTTGAGTCAATGCTGAGTGCCACAGAAAGCCTGTAGAGAAATTAAAATCCCTGCTCTGATAATAAAATGGATCTGAACTCATGAAACTGCAATAAAATTAATATGATTCTCATTTGCTATTTTAACAGTTATTACATCTCAGTTTCTCAAAAATATCTATCTTTTGTTTCCAAGCTATGTTTGTGCAGTAGGATTCTGCTCTAGGAGAATCTTATCACCAAGTTATAAATCTCTGAACCCAGAGAATTTCAACAAAAACACTTATTCATTCCTAACTAGTTTGGGTTTAACACTAACAATGTAATTATATTGTGTTTTCTTCACTTTTCCCCTGCTGTTTGAGAGAGAATGTGTTCAGCTTTCTGGTATACAATGAGAACTAAGTGAATGCTAATCTATTTTAACCTCAGTGGATTTGAAGGAAAAGATAGACTTTGATTTTATTAATTGTTTTCTAAAATAAGGCTTTTAGGGAAAAAACCGAAAACAGTTCCCTCCCATCCTTATCAGGAATTTCAAACAAAAATCCTGTTTTCATTACTCCAGCACAGAATAGCAATTGATTCTGTCAGACTTTAATTGAAGCGCATAATGCATGTCAAAATAACTTTTTTTTATCAAGTCTTCATTTATAAAGTCAAAGAAAAGTTAATAACAGAGAGAGCATGTGCCTTCTCCTCTCACAACCATACTTAAAATGGGCTATATATGACCTGTTACCAACATCCCAAACTATGCTATCTAAATTACAAGGTTGCAAGTGCTGCCTTGAGGCATCAAATAAGGGTGGTGTGTTCAACTACTGCTACTTTTTGTTGATTTTTAAAAGGAACATTGGCAAGCAATGGCTCAGGCATGACTGGGAGAGGATAACTACTGGGATGTGACTCCTGGTCACATGGACACTAGCACAAAAGCAAATGGTGGAAATGAGTGGGAGCGTCTTCAGCTAAATTTGGAAAGACACATTCAACATGTTATCTTCTCCCTGATCCTGAGCTGTCCTGGAAATCAATAGAGTCCTTATGTTTTTTGGAAAGACAGTAGCACCAGATAGGTATGTAGAAAGGCCAGGGGTTTATGTGAAATATACAGATACTTACGTTTCTTGTTCAACCTGGTCAGACTTGCATACAAAGACAGCACTTTGACCAAACAGTAACGAAGACCAAGATGCTCTGCTAGTCAGGAAGGTGGTGTGATTGTCACCGGACCATCTGACATGCTCTGGCAATCAGAGAAGTCTGTTGAATTGACATCTTTCATCCCCTCCCACCACATGACAGATCCAGGAACACACATTTCCTTCCTCACTACAAAATCCCACTTATTCTGAGACTGCCAGGACAAAAGGACTGCTGTGTTACTCCTGTGTATCCTCCAATTCAAAACACTGTTTGTTTAATGGGTTCAGACTGACAGAACTTGAAAGTAACGTGGCTCTAGTGAAATGTTTTGTTTTGCTCCTTGAGAGTGAAATACAGAATTACTGCTTTAAACGTTAACTTCCTTATTTTAAAAGCCAGAAAATCTGTCAGTGAAAGTTGGAAGCATCAGATAAAGCAGTGCAATATCTATGGAGGAAAAGTTACACTACAGGCAACTTGCTTACTCAGCAGAATACACACTTCAGAAAACTTGTTAAAAGTATCACACTAAGACCAAAAAAATGCTTTGAATAATCAGGATCAGGAACCTAATGAAAGCACCAGCCTTCTGGGAATATTGGAGAAGACAGAATCTTGACCTTTCTGCTGTTAGAAAATTAACCATCTTTTTTTCATGGGCAAAGTACCGGCAAAGAAAATCTTGTCCAACTTCAGGAAGAGAGCACATGAACTCCCTCTTGCAAAAGCCACAGACAACATGAGGAGCCAAAAAGCACAGTCTTACTAGTAGCCTGAGAAGAGCAAGCTCACATGTAGAATCCTTTACATAGCCTAAAAGAGAGTGAAATGCTTTGGGTGAGATCTTTTCCTCACTAAGGACAATGACAAAACACCTGCCACGTTTGTCCTCCGGAAGTTCTGAAAACAGAGGTAGTAAGAGCAGAAAACACACTGTGATCAAACTTCTTTACATTACCCATATATTTGTAACATATGGATTTTTTTCTGTGTACTAAAGATGTTTCAGGAGCTAAACAATGAGCTACAGCATTCATTTGACAGGGGCATAGTGGTATCAACTTATAACATGGTATCTAGGAATGCAGACTTCTGGGGGCACAGAAAGAGGCAACACTATTGTTTTATAGGATTTATAAGATTGCCCTTTTGCAATTGCAAAGCTTAGAAATGCTATCTAAAGGCATACGTGAGATGAGCATTTTTGTCCCTGCTTGAGAGCTCTTTTTTTAATGCAGCACTAACTCCATAAGAAAAACAGTACCTAACTATATTGAGAGAACTAAACTTTATGGCTGTCTGAGCATAACTGAGATGCCTGGACCAATGCATAAATGAAACACTATATATTTAGTGAGTAGAGTCTTACAGTCTATGTGGACAGTATTTTAATATCTCCATACTGTGTCTTGCCCTCAAAGGAGCAAAAGCTTTTCTGGAGCTAGAATGATGAATAATTGATTCAGAATGAGAGTTGGATTGAAACATCTGTGGAAATTAGTATTTCTTTTTCTCTTTACCATGATAACACGGAAGTCTCAAGTTGCAGTGCTAATTACCCAGAGAAAAAAATAATAAACTAATGGAAATATGGTAAGCAAAGGTACTTAGATAGCTTGTTAAACCTTTTGTGTACTTATATGTGACCATCTGGAACAGAATATCCCAACCACTCACACCATCATGTCACCAAGCTTTCCATGGTGGAAAGTGCTCTAACAGAGCTGGGACCTTTTACTACTTCATTGGTCACTCAGCAGTCTGCCTCTTTTATTTATCTTACCTGTCAAAGTCACTGCTTTACTGTAATTTCCTGATTTAAAATTAAAAAATAGACAAAACCACTATAAATTCATTTCTTAAAGGTTTCTTCCTGACCTGGCACATAAACTGAGACCTGAGTACAAAGAACTTAAAAGCATTCAAACCTAATTTTTCCAAGTACACTGAAGGTATGAAAACTATACATTTTGTAGTGGGCTTTGGGTTAAATCACATCTATTATCTTCAACTCAGAAACAGGGAAAAATGGAGACATATAGAAAGCAATGGAAAACCTCTTTGAACCTTCCATATGAGAAATAGTGTTTTTCTTACTCTTAATATCTTATATGCTGTCCCTACCATACATCCTAAGTATCTTTTCATCCTACAGACCTATGACTTTGTCTCCTAAGTATCCACCAAAGTGAAATAATCCTTGTGCTTTCTGCAATATGCAGCCCAAGCATAACAAACAGGCAAAAGCCAGGCTGTATTTGAGCCATGAAGTGTTAGCCAGAAAAAGATTCTCAGAATATGTTTTAAGATCTCTATCAAGTAAAAATACAGTACACTGGTGTGTATGTTATTTTCCATGTGAATGACAAACAATAAAAAGCATATGTCTACTTTATAATGAAAAAGTCATTTTTGTTTAATAAAGCTATTTAACGTTCATTGTGAAGTTCAGCAGAATGCCATTAGAGGGCATGAAAGAGTAGTTGTGTGCAGAAGGAAACACAGCCTCGAGCAAATAAACGAAAGAAAATAACTGTAATCAAAATAAAATAAGAAAAAGATTTTTTTAAAGTGAATCACCTCTGTTGAGCAATCAGCTCTGGATGCCAGTTCTCCAAACCCACACTCTCTTCTTCTCTCTTGAGTCTCCTGTCACTGCAAGGAACAGGTCTTGACCACCAGCAAAAGCAAGATCAGACCCATTTTGGTCCAGAAGCAATATTTAAGTTCTGGAATTTTTAAGTCACATATAAAACAAGACACAAACTCAAAGGTTCAGTAAGCTAACTGCTGTACCAGGGACACAGGCAAATCAGAAGGATTACAAGTGCTCAGTACAAGAGAAACAGCTGATGTCTAAAAGGGTCAGTAAAATAATAAGAGATTCACACCAGGCAACAGCCACAAGAGCACGTGAAACGTATTTTAAAGGCATTTCATAGATTTCTATTAACCCCTTGGACTGTTGAAAAAGGCCCATGGAACTAGAATGATGTGTCAGAGCAGAACCACCAGCTGCAGAGAATGTCAGTTGAACAAAATTCCAGAGACCTGGAGGAAATTAAATGGTCCATCACAAGAAAACTATCATCTTCCCTAATGCACCCCAAAGCAGAGTTAGAGCAATGTATGAGGAAATTCTTTTCTGCCCTCCACTCCTCCTAATAAACCCTTAACTTTCAGGGAAAAAAATGGAGGAGATAATTTAAAAAAGCAGAGAATTCCAAAAATATTTAAAATATCATTTATATTTCCTTCACTTGGGAAGGCACTACAGCCATCACTACCATTGTCTCAAACCCCTAGAAATACGGTGACTCCTTTGCTATTATAAGAGCAACTATGTGCCCACTTTTTTATGTAATATGTCCTTATTTTCCTCCCTCAAAGTTCTGTCTCAGCCATTTTTTTCAAAGGCAGCCAGTCTCTGTTTCTAGTTTTTACTCCCTATCAGGAAAAGTTAGGGCTACTGTTTTAGTCTTGTACTTGCCAGAGAAGCTATCCAAGATTTGTTCATTATAATAGTTTTGCCGGTTGTTGATGATGCCTTTGGTTCAGC
>NW_010224088.1:74087-125379 GCF_000690775.1 Eurypyga helias
AACACATCCATCAGACATCCTTTGTGGAGTTCCTGCCAGGTGTTTTTTGGCAGAAGCGTATTTGGGTGCATTAAAGTCCTTCTGAGTAAAGTAATTGTGAAGTTACCAGTACTACGCTGAAGAGAGAGAATACAGTCTGAAGACTTGGAGCCTGCTCCTATGATACCTCAGTAGTCAGAACATAACAACTTGCGAAGCATAACACATCCATCAGACATCCTTTGTGGAGTTCCTGCCAGGTGTTTTTTGGCAGAAGCGTATTTGGGTGCATTAAAGTCCTTCTGAGTAAAGTAATTGTGAAGTTACCAGTACTACGCTGAAGAGAGAGAATACAGTCTGAAGACTTGGAGCCTGCTCCTATGATACCTCAGTAGTCAGAACATAACAACTTGCGAAGCATAAGTTTTCTAATGTGTGGGTTTTTTAACATTTTTGTCATTGTGTGTTATAGTCTTGTTCCTCTCTAAATATTCCATCCCACTTTTAATCTCATCTTCAGTTATGTCCTTTGACAGCGAGCTCCACATGTAAACTACATGGAGTAAGGGAAAAATGTATCTTTTGTGACACAGAGGAACACTAAAGCCTTCCTAAAACATCAAGTTTTCCAAACTACATTTGGATCTCTTGGCTTATCCATGAAATATGAGCACAATTGTTTTCCTTCCCTCTCCATAAACTAGGTATTCAGCTTTAGCAGTGTCTAACTCTTTGCAATAAGAGGTGAATGTATTTCCCCAGATCAGCAGACTGATTACCACAGAAATATTTTAGTTTTTAGAAATCATGAGGTATAAACGTCAGGACAGCTTTTCCCATGGAGTGGAAACAGACTCTGGATGTGTGATATGGGGATTAGAAACATTAAGTATATTCTCAGTTCATAGGATTTTATTTCCTTTTCATGTGACTTTTCTTTGCCTTCAGTTTTATATGTGATTGGAAAGCTTAATAAAAAATGAAGACATTTAAACCCCCCTCACATTATTTACTTCATGCAGTCAGCATTCACAAGCATCAAAGCTTCTGTTCCAGTGCTGTATCAAAAACCATGAAGCTTTAAGGCTTGGCCAAAGAATCAACACAAGCCTACAGCAGACACATCAACTTATGAGACTGCTGTCAGAGTGGATTAAACAGACTTTTTAAAGTACCTCCAGTGCTATGGGAAAGAAAAAGCCCTCAGTTCCACTTACACTTTTAAACTAAGAAGTCCAGCTTTTGTAAACTATTCACTTTGTTGATGCTCAACAAATATCTACTGATGAGATGGCATCATCTGCTTAAGAAAATAATTGCTCAAAGGTTTAACCTTGTTTTTGCATAAAACATATGGGTTAATCATGTTTTGACAAAACAAAAAACAAAGAACAGCAATGGATTTTCATGATCAAGGAAATGTCACAGTCCTAGCTTGCAAGTAAGAGCACTTTTTATGGGGCCTGACTGCTTTCACAAGTGGAATTGCGGTGTTCCACAGAATTTTAATACAGGCTAAAATTTTCTTCTTCTTTGCTCATTTATTATTAGGTGGTTTAGTGCCAGGGATAGCTATCATGGTATTTTTTCATTTGTCAGCAGTGCCATTACACCTGCATTGTCCATGATGAGAGATTATGCTTTCCCTTATGTCACACTGCTGTTTCCTGGCTGCTGCCTCCAGCTCTTGCTCATCTACAAGCTGTCTGTTTTCTCCGTGCAAAACAAGATTGGCAAGGAACAAAATGCTCTATAAAGATTATTTGTCTGTCTTTAGGAATGAAAATTCTCTACTATCTGCTCCATAGCAGGGTTGCAGCATAGCCGGGAGTCAGAGGGGAACACTGCTGTCTGCTGCTTTACGAGATGCCTTGTCAGCCTTAGCTGTCCTGTTCAGCAATCCACAAAGGGTCAGAAAGGATCCTTTGGAAGGAGATATAGTTTTCATCCATTTACTGTTGTCTACTTTTGTATTTTATTGTTCTCCTAGAGCCAACAGAACAGTGTTGGCAATGGACACATGCACACACTGCATACATACATAAAAAATATACAGGAAAAATAGTTTTAGAGTCAAGGAAAAGAAAGCTCTGTAAGAGCTGCTGTCCTCCTCACAAAGCTGTGATGGGCAGACAAGCCATTGAAGGCCTTCTGGAAGGACGTTGAAGTCCAGTGCTGGACTGACCTGGAAGTGCCGGAGTGGAGGTGTCCACAGACACAGCCCTAACTCTAGACCTAAGACTTGGAGGTGGCAGGCAGTTACATTACTTCCTTCAACTCTGGTGCATCTTAATGAAAATCCACCTGCTACCATTTTCTGTGATTCAGTTACATACACTAGTAGACCCTTTGTGCCTTCCTAGCACATCTCAGACATTGGAAAGTGTGACAAGGAGCTTGGGGACTAAGTCCTGCCTTCCTTTAAGACCTGAAACACAAACCACTCAGTGTTCTGCAGGTCCAGGGGTCCCCAGGGTCTGTGAGCTGCTGGGAGCCTCCCAGGGAGGCAGGGCAGAGCCTTGCAGCCAGGGTCTGTCCCACAGACCCAGCCAAGGAGCAGGGCAGGCCAGGGGGCACCAGGGACAGCCCCAGCCCCAGTGTCAGGCTGTCCTGGATCCTGGCTGTGGAGAGCTGGAGGCCAGCCCAGCTGCAGGTCACCGGGGCCCGGATGGATGGCCCTGTGGGGACCAAAATAGTGTCCTGGGAAAAGGACAGAGGGAGGATCAAAAGACCCTGCACAGGATCATCATTATGGGCCATTACAGCCCTCAGCACCCAGCCACAGCATCACTAGAAACACCAGCCACAGCGGAGTTAATGGTCACAGAGTGTTGAGAATTTAATCAGCAAAGCAGTTGTCAAAAAGAGCCATTACACAGCTTTTGGGCTCTGCATGTCATAGCAGCTTAGTATTGAAAAGGAAAAATAGTATGACTATTTTTCCTGTGCACGATTGCACAGGTAGAAGTGAGATCAAAGACTAGGGCAAAAGTAGTTGTTTTGAGTCTTTCACGTCACTAAGGCTTCCATTAAAGATGTACTTGTACTAACTCCTCTGAAGAGCATACTAGAAGTATTGGGAAAAAAAAAAAAAAGCTGTACATGGATAAATGGAACGAGAGTACAATGTGATGTTTACAAAATATAGAAAATAATGAACAATGTTCAAAAAGAGAAAACAGTATGAAATAGTGGTTCTCAAAACAAACCGAGTAATGGAATTTCAGCAATGCTACTTTATTGCTAAATGATCAAATGGGAGGAGGGGAATGCATTAATGATTAAGATGGTTGTGACCCACAACTCTGTCAGCCTTGAACCTGATTCATAAACTGTGGGCCTGAACACCAGATAAAAACACCTTTTATAGTGCCATACTTCCTTTGACATTGTGTCATACATGATCTTATTCTTTGAAAATTCCTTTCAAATTAAATAAATTCCTTCCTTTTGATGCAACTAGAACAGTATTTACATTGAAACAGAGAAAGAAAAACTGTTGGAGTACAATGACTTGGCCAATTCATAAGTTATATAAAGCCCTGAACTTATTAAATGACTGTTTTTAAGCAACGTTTGAGAAGCACATTATTTGCAATAATCTTTTGACATTTCCATCCAAAGAAAATACTAAAAATCATTTGTCTTGCTGCACTGTTGGACATATCCCTCTTTTCGGTAAGATCCATTAGCATATACACTGAATTTGAGGATTTTCACATGTGTTTTTTGTCTTTTGCATAGTAATATGTCACAAAAAATGTGAACTCCTGAAGTTTGGGAGTGGCATTTAGCATCTTCAATCTTTCACCTTCATGAGGCCAATTCCTCTGAAAATGCTCCCTCTGAGATTCAAGAGCAGTATAGTTGTAGTGAAACCTCCTTAGAAGACATAACGAATTTCTTTAGTTATGCCATTTGTTTCTTTGCAAAAAAATAAACAAGTCAGTCTCTCCTCTGGGACTAGAAATTGGTCCTTGAGAGTCTGATTTATTCAAGTAATATGCAATTTGTGAAAGTAAATATATAACTTAAGCTCTCAGTATCAATCAGTTAAGTTCCGTTCCTTCCAAGGAGTTTTGCTATTTTATACCAGCTTACACCCTTATACCTTTAGTCCAAAGTTCCTTAATGATAGATATAATGATAATTATGCAAAATCTTGTGAAATGCTTTGTTTAACAACATTGGCCTTGCTTTGAGAGTGGTAGAAGAAGTTGGTTTTAATTCTATTACCTTGCCAGGGCCTTAGACCTTGGGGTTTTTAAGCCCTTTATCTTTTGGGTAGAAAGAGGGAATGCCATTGGCAAAGGAATACTTTTCCTGAAGACGACTTTAGGCTAATGGTCTACAGACTAAGTATAATTACAGAATTTATATTTTTCTACAAACTTCAAACAGTTGCACATATTAGTGAGCAGATACAGTGCTGGTCCTGCACTATCAACATTTTATAGCTACTCTTTCATTTCTCAAAAAATGCAGTGATTTCAAAGCCAACCTGGAATGTCTATAGGGCTGTAATTTGACTGACGATGTCAACTTTCTGCATCTACTAATAATCCTTCTTCTCAAGTTAGATTCGTGATTATTTTGTTCTTCATCTTTTA
Organism: Eurypyga helias; assembly: GCF_000690775.1. Classification (NCBI taxonomy): domain Eukaryota; kingdom Metazoa; phylum Chordata; class Aves; order Eurypygiformes; family Eurypygidae; genus Eurypyga; species Eurypyga helias. The sequence goes on from NW_010224088.1 coordinate 78,677, forward strand.
AGGATACTGCTGTAGGACACAGAGGGTTTTTCTGCTTCTCCTAGTCAAATACATGAAATATGCTGATTTAAACACAGCTAAAACCAGAAAACTAAAACACAGCTCTAACCAGAAATACTCAAGATGGTCATAGCTGCCTTGAAGAACTGTCATACAGGCTCCCTCCTGCCTTTTTCCCCTTGCATGATGCCGCTGTATTCAATAACTATTTCTACTCTAATTAAATGTAAGCCATCTCTTGCTCTGCGGATTTGCAGTAAGACTTCAAATACTTTAGCACTTGGGAGACAGAAGTGTTCTTCAGGCAGAACAGTTCTAGACTTGGGACACAACTCCTCCCATTCGTGTACATCAGTTTTACACTGTTTTAATTCTGAGAACTTTAGCAGAGTTCACCTTGATTTAAATTGCTGAGTAAGAACCTAGAGTGAGACATTGGCATAAATCAGGCAAAAAAATTGCAATCATATTTTATTATATACTTATCAGGGCTAAGTGCTAGTTGTTCATGTCCAATTACATGGAATTTGTTGTGGTATTTCCCATAAACAAACATGACACAAGACAGACATTGACTGAATTCAGTCAGTGGACAGCTAGCTAAGACCCAGCAACAAGGATGGAAAGTGTTTGAGCCCGCAGTTTAACACGCTAAAGCCTGCATTTGTGCCTGCTTTTTATTGTGTAATGCATTTATATCACTCTCTGAAATGCATCTTGTGTGTAAAAAACTTTCTGCATTTTATTTTCACCTTTTAATGATTCATTTTCGTGTCTGTTTTTTTCAAGGCTCAGGTACACGGTGACACAACTTTACCACAATTCCAGGTGAATCTGCTAAGTGACAGGGAGATGATGCAGATGAGCAAGGCCCCATTGGATGGGGTAAGCACATCAGCAGATCTAGAAATCAAACGTCTGGAAAGAAAATTCATGTGCTTTGGGCTACATCCAGTCCTGGTAAAGATAAGGGCCAAATTCACTGAAGGCTTTGGTGTTGTACCAGTTTTGCCAATTAAAAAGGTTACCTGAAGAGTAATAGCTACTTAAAATGAAGAAGCTCACTTAGTAAGACAAGCTACCACAATGTCTGTCTGCCTCATCATTCAATATCTAGTTATATTAAGTCTTACTCCTCATCTTCAAAGCCATCTATCAGATTAGTCTAAGCTACCATGGATGACCCCCCAGGAGATCTCCAGTCCATGGAGCTCTCTAGAGTCAAAGATAAAAACTGGAGTTAGGACTACAGAAGACAAAGCCCTCCTGACCACTCGCCCACAGTTACGTCTCCATCAAAGAGGTGAGCTCTTCTGGGAATCCCAGCATTTTCAGATCAAAGCATAAAATCCACCCCTTAACATGGTCTTCTCCCAGAATAAAAGATAAAAAATCAAGGTGATGAGAGAGAAATGGGGCTTTTTAATGTGTTTGCTTTTAGAGTCTGGAATGTGTTCCCACAGCAAAATGTTGGAGTGTGGCAAAACTGCTTCAGCAGGCGGGGAGGTCATTAATGGCATGCTTCTGTGCTGGGAAGAGACTAAACAGGAGTGAGGCACGTAGGGATGAAGGACTGTGTCTCACTTTAGTTTAACCGTAAGAAGTGACTTTGGTGGTCTCCATCTTGCACTGTGCTCAGGGTGGTCTACATAAATTAGTTTTTCATTCTTTGTCTCTCTCAGATAAAAGGTAAATTTGCAGATTCAGAAGCTCTGATCTGGTATTTCCTGTGCCATAATTTTTTTTTTACACTCTATGCAGAGGAAACAATGGCTGCACATGAAACACAAAGGATAAATAGTGGGTTTATTATGCTGTTTATTAGGCCCCACTAGTCTAATACTATATGATTTTTGAGTACTCCCACTCACACACTATATAATTTGTCCACATACACATGCACTCCAAAACAGCTTAGTCCTCATGTGCATGTGCAAGAATTATCTGCAAGAACTTTTCAAGTTTCAGTATTTCTGCTTCTGGCATTAGTAAAAGTTTAGTAAATTCTATGTAAATCACTGAAACTGTATATGACTAGAAACAGTGTTATAACCAATGGCCACAGTGTATTGACAAAACAGTAAACTACCCAGATGGCTAAGACTGTACTGCTGTTACCTCACTGAGCCTTAGCTTCATGTCTTTTCTGTAAAGTGGTAATTTTGTAAGAATTTACTTCTCCTAGTCAGCAGTCGTGTGTATGTTTAAACTCCTAGTCCATTGCTGATGGAAAAGCAGCACATCTGAGACAAACTGAGGTGTGTTTACACTACAAACTGCTATAGTGCAACGGTATCTCTACATGCTCTATACGCATATAAAATTAAGTAATCTTTACACTTCTTTAAACCAGCTTTAAAATAACTCAGTCTACAATCAGTATCTTGCCCTGGCAAGACAGCTACTGACATCTGATCCATTTTTGACTCCTTTCTAACATACTAATTGTCAAATTGACATAAGCATGAAGCTAGATTTTGGTTCATTCTGTTTTGCTCATCTGGGATTTTTGGTTTTTACCTCTGAACATGAAGAACCAGTTTTAGTGAAGGCCCTGAACCTGCAAAACCAAACCTGCTTAGCCTTATCTCCCTGATTAATCCAGCTGAACATCCATGGAGTTTCTCAGGAGCACACGGTTAAGCACGTAGCTGCATGTTTGCAGGTCTCAGGCCTTCACTATCCATATATTTGTACCATCCATTTGTGATTACATACATTATTTGTTATATCTCCTTTAAGATTTAAAGTAAGTGTGCATTCCAGACATATAATTAAACTATACACTGGACTAAATCCTAATTTCAGGTAAATTAGCATAAAATAAGAGCAATGTAATTGAGATGAGGCTGCTGATTTCAAGTACACTACTTCGGATTTTTACTGGTGGTATAGAAATTAAAATCTGGCCTATAGCAGCTATTGTTTCTATCCTGAAAAAGCCCTTCTTCACAGCTATTTTTTCTTCACATTGATAGGGCAGTAAATAAGTACTTAGCCCATAAAATGAATATGGTACATGAAATACTTTGTATGCTTGCAATGTATGTAGCCTAATACAAGTATAGAAATGGATTAGACATTCCTCTTTAGTTAAGAGATATATCAGTGCATAAAGTCACAGTCTGGGTTCATTTAGCCTTTTCATTTGTAGTGCTCCATATTACATGAGTGCAGATCCATTTGAATCTCTTTAATATTCATGATCCTCTCACCAGTCTGAGTGAAAGAGATAAAGCTTTTGATAGCAATCTCAGCAACTTGATTAACAATGCACTAATCATCACTACCATTGACCTGATTCAAAAATGTTTTCAATTCATCCATCACTTTATAACCAAAGATGATTGCATTACCTTACCATTTTTTATTTAAATAAAGCCACATGAGCTGTAAATATCTTGCCATTTTACTAAATGCACCTTGGTACCAAATTAATTTATTTTTAAAACTAAATACCAAAATGACCTATAATAACCAATTAGGGCGGGAGCATAGAGAAAGTGTATCACAAGTGGTCTGCAATAAAATCAATTCACTTTGACTTCACATCAATAAATGTTAAATTGTGCCAAGGAATTAATTTTGCAATAAATTGTTATTGTTGTTATAAAATCTAACTAACGCATATTACCAGGAGTAATTATCCATATATCAGAATGCATTGAATGTAGAGTGCACACTATAATTACTCCCAAAATTGCTTATCATTCAAATGGTAATTTTAGGGATAATGTTTCTTTAACTATAACTTTATAAATTTCATCTGATTTTTTTTTTTTTTAGGGTTTTTTCCCTTCACTTGGTACTGCAAAGAGAACAGAACATGGACTGTGAAGAATGAAACAGATAATAAATATGCTAATGTAGCTTAATTAGTATTTCTTACTTTTATATATAATTGCCAAATATTGCAAAAGTATTAGTAAAGTAACTCATTTTGAGTGGAATTTCCTTCATGAGTGCTAACTGCAATCTCCAAGACCATTCATAGCAATAGGTACAGTGTAGCATTCCAAAAAATAATTAGAATCCAGCTCTGTGAGAATATAAAATCTGTAGTGGTCATTAAATATTTTTTTAGATACTAATTTTTTTTCTTGTCCTAACATTTGTGTTCAGTCTGAAGTCCTCTCTCACAGGGATTTGGCTCAGCAGTTTGAAACAGTATTATCAGTGACCAGACAGAAAAAAACCCCAAACCTTTAAAAAAAAACTCTCACTTGATTTGTACAACTAGATAGATGAAGAGTTTCCTGTCCTCCTAATGTTTTGCAGGCCATGAATGTCATTCTTACGGTGTGCTGGTAATTATTCAAGACTAGGAAAAAATAAAGCAGCGTACCCCGATAATTATCCTAGTGGATGGGTAATTCTAACTTGGGAGGTAGAAGAATTAAGTAGACATTCAAGCCTCTATATTATTTTGTCTATTCCAGACCTGGGATCATTGCAGGGTGAGTTCCACAATGCAGATAGTACTATTATTATATAGATATAGATATTATATTGGTTTTAATAATTCTTACATAATGCGATTAAATGTTTGTCATTATGATGACTGTTTTCAGCTCACCTGCAGTTTTCAAATTGAGTTTGTTGGGTGTTTTTTATACTTTTTTACGTGCCTTAACAGTGTCATATATCCAAAGTACTGAACTCCCCATGTCACAGAAGAATTCACCTGGAAAGATGAGAGTATTTTGTATAACGGGGTCATCAGACACGGAACCATTAATACCGAGGTACAATTCCTAACAATAAAGTTGCTTTTTGATGGATTAAGTCTAATTTAGTGGTGTTTGTTTAGATTTATTGTCACTATTTGTAATAGAAAATTTTTGGCAATTTCCTAGATAGGGCAGGTAGTCTGAGTGATTTTATTCACAGAACTGGCCACTGTGGTTTAGACACAGTGAAAGTTATAAAAGGAAGAATCAGTTAAGACAGCTCAACTGGTGCTGCTATGCGATGAAGCTTTTGTGCAATGGGAACCTCAGTCTATGCAACTGCCATTGCTTTTTCTGCATATAATAACTATTAAATGGAAAAGAACAGCAATACAAAACAGTCCTTCACACATTTAAAATAAAGATCATGATTAACTATGATGATGAACATTTTTTCTTCTTATGAAATAATACTATTCTGTTGAATATATGCGTTATGCTACCTTATTTTCATAACTACACAGAGTAGCTCAAATTAGACAACAGACAGGCTTTTGCAAAGTATTTTAGAAAGATATATTTTAAAAAACAATCTTAAGTGGTATGAATAAAATATTTTGGATTCTATGGGAGCTACTGAATTTGCAGTTTCATCAGAAATTATTTGTGAAGACAATCAAATCACTTGTTTTTCAAATGTCTGTAACGTGCATCCTGAAGATGTGATAGTATTTTCTAACATTTGCTTTATTGCCTTAGGTTAAATGCTGATGTCTGAAAACCCAATGTGCTAGCGGGAACCCAATCATTAGCGAGAATTGATCATACTCATGAAAGCGCGTTTTCATTTCGGAATTGAGCAACACATTTTGTAATGATGAAATGGATTATCTCAATTATTCCCTACATCTCATAGTTGTAAGGAAACATTTCAGTAATGAGCAAAACATTTTAAGACTCCTAGAATTGCACTGTGAAAACTTCAGCATAACTGGGTACATGAGACTTCCCATGCTTCATGTTGGATACCCAGTCTAAGCCCACCAAGGTGGGTTCCTGTCTAGCCCAATCTAAGTTGGGTGACTGATGTAAGCCAGACTCACCCACCAGGAGCACACAGAGAGGCCATCTAAAATTACACACCAATGGTAGCTAAAATCTGGTGATATGATTTTTGCTGTACTGGTTTTCTTCCTATATTTTGCCTTGATATCACTCCCGATAGAAAGTTTGAACTCTCAGAGATGCCCAAGGGTTTTGTAAAACAGATGCTGTTAAGTACTTTGAAGATCCTGACACAGTAAATTGTTAGGAATATTAAAGTGATATTTTGAGAATGAAATACAAAGAAATAAGTAAAAAAGTTAAGATATCCACAAGATACTTTTACTTAACATAAAGCCTCTGCATGTGAATTAACTAAATGCATCTTTCACTTCTAGTAGGTGCTTCTCAGTCAATTGTTTTGTAGGTATGAAAAATAGTTTCTTTTCACATTACTTTTAAGACCCTTCTGAAGCGGAACATTTTTATCGCATGTGTGATTTTTAATAGATTACCTAGATTTAATTTTGATAAAGAAAAATGTATATCAGCTTAGCCATTTAATGCCAAGGGCCTAGAAAAATGTTATTTTAAAGCTGTTTGCCTTTTAAATTGCAACAGTCTGTATACCTATTTGTCTAGACTCCATCAAGGAGACTATTGTAGCTGGAGGCGTTGGTTTGAAGAAGACTAAAGGGCTACATCATGTCAAAGCCTCAAGTAGGAATTACTGCCTTTCTTGCCTCAGTTCACAGCTGTATTATGTCACCAAATCACATCACAGTGTAATCAAAGATGAATAAAATATTTTTTTTTCTTTACCTTAAACGCTTTCCCTGTCAATTACAATCAAAGGACATGATTTCAGGTCTGTCAGTTTGCTGGGTTCTCTCCTACTGATGACTCCAAAACTATAATCTGCTAAATATAAAATGAATCAGAGAAGTCTTAGAATGATTCTGCTATTAAGAAGAAGAATGTTTTTCTCCCACAGGGGACAGGAAAGTAATTGGTCTTTAAAGAATGAAATCAAAGATGTTAAAAAATGACCTTTTTTGGTCCTTTCCTCTCCACCTTTGGCTTTTTGGGTTTTTTCTGTGCTAAAACCTCAGCCGTTCAGTATTCTCCTCTGAAGAAGATAGGCATAAGTATTCTAATCAAAGCTGTCCAGTTTTGTGTGCCATTAGAGTAAACATTTAACTGGCATCTTGTTTGCTACATCACACCTTTTTTTCCATCTGTATTATTGTCTATTAGGTGCTTTGTAATGGGCAGGCTGTACGCCTGCTGCAACTCCAACTTCTAGGCAGTTTACTGGCTTGATTACATCATTAACCATAATCAAAAACATTTCCCCAGAATGATTTTAGCTTGGTAGTAAGGATTGCTTCCTTTGATCTCAGTAGCATCATTTTACGATAGGTTGCTCCTCATTTACACTACAAATGCTGGCAAAAATGAAAGTGGTATCTTCACTAGTAATACCAGATAAAATAAAATAACTGGAAAAAAATTTCATCAATGAACAATCACTTTTTTCTTGTAAGAAAAAGTATCTATATATATATATGTATGTATGTGTGTGTTATTGTGTGTACTGCAATTTCCTAATTATCCTTGCATTATACTTAACAACACATCCCTCTTCAGTATTTAAAAAGTGGTGAAAAGCATGTCATTGAATTGCAGCCCTGCAAAATGTTTTCAGTCACAGCAAAAAAATTCATTACACCTGCATTGCTTGCATATAAACCAGAAGTTTACTTCAGTGCACTGTAGCCTTGCCAGAAACCTCATAGATAGCAGATTTCATTTCTATGTTTTCTACTGATGTGTGTCCTTATTATAAGACTAGTTCAATAGTTATAGCTCATATCAGTTACCTGCACTATGAAAACATCAATTGAGTAACCACTCCAAAACTGAAAACCTAGATGGCAGACCTACCTACTACAGTGAAATTATACACGTGCTATTCTAGAGCACTAACAGCAATACACCAGATGCATATAATAAAAATCACGTTTGATCTGCACTGTCTCCAGGACTGAGCTAGAGCTGACCCATGTGGGTGTGACAGACAGAGGATGTTCAAAGACTGTTATACTGGCAATGCCCTTGATCTCTCCTGTGCTCTTCCTGTCATATTTTACAATTGAGGCTTTTGGTCTTTTACGGTAGATCTAAAGTTTACTGGGGGAAGATGGGAAGTGTTATGTGGCCTGCAGCATATGTCAAAGGGATAGAAAGGAAAGAGATGGTTTGTGGACCTCTCTGAGCTTTGCATCTATGCTTGACTTATGGGGATTAGGTCTGACATCCCAGCTGGTGCTGTTCAGTCCCACATCCCTACCTTACTCCCACTAAGCTGCTCTGTATACGGCAGGGTCACAGGATATGGAGCCTTCCACTACTGGAATGGGCCTACAAGAAATCTGGGGGGGAATTTTTACAAGGGCTGGTAGTGATAGGACAAGGGGTAATGGGTTTGAATGGAAAGCGAGGAGATTTAGATTAGATATCAGGAAGAAATTCTTCCTGGAGAGGGTGGTGAGGCACTGGAACAGGTTGCCTAGAGAAGCTGTGGATGCCCCATCCCTGGATGTCTTCAGGGCCAGGCTGGATGAGGCTTTGAGCAACCTGGTCTAGTGGAAGGTGTCCCTGCCCATGGCAGGGGGGTTGGAACTAGATGATCTTTAAGGTCCGTCCCAACCCAAACCATTCCATGATTCTGTGATTCCATGATTTATGTAACCTCTCACCATCCCCTATGTCCTGGCTGGACAGCCAGTAAGCCTCTAGCTACTCTGGATGCCCAGTCTCATTTTCTAGCAGATTCTGTAGTTGAATATATTCCTCAAAACCTTATTTCTTTATTGCTTTATTCCCATTTCGAAGCAAAAGTGATGCACTTTACCAGTGTCTAACAGGCACTTGTCTTCCATATGCTTGCTTGAGAAGCAGGAGAAAAGGAAAAGGAAATTAGAGCCGTCTTCTTGTTGGTTAAACCAAAGAAATTTGTTTGATGATTTTTAGTTGCTGATAGTTTTGTAGAATCTAATATAAGCCTGAAAGAAGCTGATAGTTTCACAATCTTGTTTAAGCCTGAAAGAAACAGCATTAAAAAAATAAAGCTCAGAATCTGTTGAAATTGCCATCAGCTTATGCAATCCACGCTGGCAGAGGTCTAGGGCTTTCCAGTGATACACTTTCAATTTTTAGAGACGCCAATGAATAAAGGAAGGGTAGCAACTGGGTGCCAATGAATAACACAAGGGTAGCAACTGGGTCCTTCCTTGGCAGGTGTCCAAGCAAGCCATGATGTATTTATGTGGATATTTCCTGGCTTTTCAGAAAAACAAATACATTCTCCAGTGGCCAAGTCTAAAATGGTCACTGCCTTCAGTAGGATGATGCACCACGCAATCTAAAAACATGGAGCACCGGAAGCAGACTGCCTACATCCATCAACTTATAAATGCCTCCAGATTAGCAGAAATATTTTTAAACAGCCAATAATTATAAAAGAGTTGCTTGCCATTGCATAATTATTTTATAAACCACATAACATACAACTGTTACTTAGTCACAGAGGCCCTCTTCACACTGTACCATATGGCTAATGGCTTCTATCGCACATCACACCATACTGAGTATTCCTTCTCATCATACTGTATTGGCTACCGTCTCAGTTTGCTTCTGATGTCTGTGTTACCCTTTCACTGCATGTTTATTTTATGAAATTGTGGCATCTGTTTTTGGTGTTTATTCTAAAATGACAAAGTGCTACGTTTCCAGCCCTAGCCTGAAAATTACCTCAGTATTAATTTCCCAAGGCAGATTTAAAAATATATTTTTGTTGTCTTTTTCCTGTGTCTCTGACAAACAACTTTTGACCTTTTTTTGCACTTTGACTTAAATTAAGGGGGTTTTGTTTGTTTGTTTCTTGAATTTTGTTCCTGAATTATTTGCACTGTCTAATACTGGATCTTTTCTTTCCGTTTGTGACAACCATGCTTCACCTACACTCACCAAGCTGCCAAAATATTAAAATATAAATAGATGTCTTTTTCATTCAGCTCCCAAACAGCTTTAAATTTTTTTTTACAGCAAATATCAAATTCTAGTATGAAAGCACTACTGCAGGACCACACACAAAGAACATTTTTCATAGTTTAAGTGGCATCACAGTAGCTGAAATGTAATTTAATATAGAAAAAAATTAAGTAAGAAATGGTAGGTTATATTTTAAACTTTCTTAACAATACTTTGAATGAGTGATTGGAATTGGAATGACCCTAGAGATTCTAATTTTATGTCATCGACCAATGTGTCTGATTCAGGCAAAACATTGATTTCACCCCCGATGCCACCATCAACAACTAAAGACACAAACCACTTCCATTTGAGGGCTCAGTTCCAACAAAAGCCATGTTTAACACTAGCCAAGTGCTGTGGAACTGGGTCATTTGCAGTCACTCTCTCAGACAGATCCTGGAATATGCTGCAGCCACATGCACCCCTTAACAGCAGAAGCAGTAACAGTCTGTTGGGCACGACAGCTGGGTCAGGTTAGCTACAAGGCTGGCAATAGTGTAAATGCACTTGATTCTCCAAAGTGAATCATGCGGAAACGTGGTGGCAACCATCCATGTGCAAGTGTTGTGCTGTTGACCCTTGGTATAAGCCTCGCTGTGAGAGTGAGAAGTCTGATTTTAACATCTGATCCTGCTCTTTTTAAAACTTGGTGGCTTGTTTCTCAGGTGCTTCAGGAGGACTAGAATGAGGCCTTTAGAGGACAATCTAATTTTGAGTTTATCAGTGTCGATTTACATTAATATGAATTACCCATCAGCAGTGTCCCATGGGATGTTCCCAGGCAGCCCTGCGTGGCCTCAGGACTGACTCACCCACCAGCTCAGAGCTCACCTCATTTTCTAGCCTGGTTTCCCTGCAAACGGCCTGTTCTCTCACCCTGAAGACCAGTCCAAAGGTAAAATCCATCTGCTCATTCAGACTACCTCCTGACAGATAACACAGTTACAGAGATCTAATTGGCAAATTCATGCATTTGCAACACTTAGCAAAACTACTCAGATTTGTTCAAGTATTTTTGAAGCTGTCTCTGCTGCTCGTGGTGTTCCTCAGGCACTTACAGTAACTTATACCTAGGGAAAGGGAAGAAAGACCCATTCCAGCACACCAACTCTCTGCTGAATACTGTATGCAGCAACTACAGACCCTTAACTGCTTCACAGTAAGATTTTTAATTGACCTGTTCTAGTTTAAAGTGTCTCATGTCATCTTTTGCCTTTTTTCCTTTCCAAAATAGCCTCAGCAAAGACAGAGTGGAATAGTCATGCACAATGTGTGCAGACTAAACCAGAGGATTCCCATGTATCCGACTACATGCGCAGCTGGCTACACTTCCAAGCCATCATTCAGAAAATGCTAGTAATGCAAGAAGAGTAAAACATTCTGGCGAGAACAAAGAAGGGGAAAGTGTTTGTCAAATGCCTGATGGACAGTTAGAGAACTTCAGAGCCAATTTAATTCAAAATCCTTGTATACCCGAGTACAGATTATTACTTACCAACATAACCTAGTGCTTGCTGAATGAACCTACAGGTAATTTAAGCAATATAAACAATCATCATATAAAGGACCCTCAAAAGTGACAATAAGAGAGATTTATATTTAAATTGAACTATTGACTTTATGGAAAAAGATCTTTACATCAGACATTCTGGTCTGCAGAACTGTGGCGACGTACTTCACTGTGTTTGTTGTCACACAGATTATGGAACTGTCCTGTGAAACCAAGTTTGACTTTACCTTGTGATTTCCTTAGCATCTATGATATTTGAATTAAGGGTTATTCAAAAGTTATGCCTCATTTCCTTCCATACCTCCATCCTCAGACTGCTGTCAAGTATTATTTATTAACTCTATTATAGTACCACATGGAGACCCTAATCAAGATTATGCCCCTACTGTGTTAAACTCTGCACATTATAAAATAAAAGATAATCCTTCTCCCAAATACTTACATCAACATAAGTGAAAGATGTTAGTATAACATCTCATGGTAGCATAAAAAGAACTTAAGTGACTTGATCAATGGCCACTGGTAAGTCAGTGGCAGAGCCAAGACCAACATAAATTCCCAGCTCCAGCCCCCTGCTTCCAATCAGCAAGTACGTAACAAGAATGACAGTAAAAACGTATAAAAGAACTTTTTTTTACAGGAAGAAAGAAAAGAGTTTGACAGCTGCTTTTTTTTTTTTTCTTCAACGGCTATCTAGATTTTCCCTTTGGACAAACATCTCTGACTGGCAGAAATAAAATGGAATGTAACAGAATGCTTATTGACAGAAGGAAGAAAACAACTTCTTTATCTTAGTTAAAAAGCCATTACTATGAGAGCAAATATCTGTTTTACAGTATCTAACATTCCCTTTTCAATGCCCAGCACCCAGTGGTATTTTCTGTACTTTCTCTACGTGTTTTAGACAAGAGGGAACAGAGGCACAGAGGCTACTTGGTCTCACTGATCTGGTGGAGCAACAAAGATATTCACATTAAAAAAGGTGTGGTTACCCTTAGCAGGATAAATATATCCCCTTCCAGATTCAGCCTCTCGTTTTTAAGAGATACAGCATTCACTGAGTAGCAGTAGAGTAGAATATGTTACTATTGGGACAAGCTATTTTAATAACTAATACATATTTTAAGGGAAACTGTATTTGCTGCTTAGTATGTTAATCTGAGTGGTATATCTCAATGAATTCCTTTATCTAAGTTTCCTTTAAAATAATGAAAATTAGTACAGAAAGGCAACTCTTCACAACAGGTGTAGGTTTACTGTTGATGATCTTCCTTAACTACATGATGAAAAGACGTAATTCCTGAAAGGAAGCATCTAGGTTGCCACTCTGGACTGGAAATGGCCAAGTCAGACATAAACAGCAGCAAGCAGAGGTGGGATGATCACGTAATACTATTTCCAAATGCAGAGGCAGCAAGGACAAAGAAATCCTTCCACAAAACAATTCCTGTTAAATAATTCTTGGAGTAGCTCAACTTAGTCAAGAACTTGGAGATAAAATCAGATAAATCCTACTGCCTACAACTAGGTCTAGGCATCTGCATTTAACAGGAACCTCAAAACCTTTTACAGATGGATTGTGGATGAGATATATGCAGGCTGAAGAGCTCTTCAGAGTCTGTTCCAATGAAAATATTGTCTAAGTACATAAGCATTAGAGCTGAACAAATAATTCTCGATGAATAATTTATCTGATTGATTTCCTCTTTTTATTCTCTCTCCCTTCAGAAGCTATGCATGGACAGAACAAAAAGTATATTGAATTTATTCATTATTTGAAATTATTCACAATCTTGTTCAGTGAATAATTCTAGGCCTGCAAATCCTTTGAACTGCGGACTTTGAGTAGCTAATTTGCATCTCACACCATAAAGTGTGTAATAACGAACTAACTAGCTAGCCAAGCACAGTTTTTAATTGCAAGAGTCTGACATCTGAATGAGTCCTGTTTGAAATTCAGTTCAGTAAGTGTACAAATGCTCAAGCTAAAAAGTCATTTTTCACAGGCCTTTTCCCTACTTCACGGCGAGTGCTCCAAAGCTGGGTTTGAAGTATTTGAAGGATACAAGGTTTCCATTCACCTGGTTCCAATAGACCCCTTTTTTTCTAATGAACATTAGCAATAAATAGATGATCTTATTCAGGAGCAGAAACATTCAACTTAGTGTGAAAACATTTATTAATAGACTAATAAGAAGGCTCATGTGATAATATGTTTGCCTTACTGAGAGCTCACATGACAAAGAAGGGAAAAGAAAAATATCATCTTGAACAAGTGAAAACACTGAGTTGAATCTGCAAGTCTCCACAAAGCCAGAACCACAGTCATTTTTTGTGCTTTCTTGCTTAACTGCTTGGTTTACTTCTGTCTGTCCTTGACAGAATCATCAGTTTAAAAGTGAACAAATTCTGGGTCTCCATATCACTCTCCTCCTTGAAAGACGTGTTACAGAGAGCTGATCAAAACAGAGGGCAGGTAGACAACCAGAGTGGGATTTCAAGAAAGGCTTTAGTATGCTTTAAAGTTTTTCAGATAGGGGTTTGCTGAGGTCAGAGACAGCATTAACTGGAATTTGTCTGCCACTTCTTTGGAGTTTCTGAGTATCCCTAGAGGCTTTCTCATATCCTACCTTTGAACTTCAGACCTTTAGCATGCTGGTGTATATCTCATTCTACAATTTTGATTGTGAATCTAGCCAAAGAGAGAAGCTAGAGTTTATTTACCACCCATCAATCAGCAAATAAATTATTTACAGATGTGTTCATTTATTTGACTCTTTCATTTATTTACTTATGACTACAGCAAATACCACCACCAGACAGTGTCCAGATGGAAAACAATTACCTCACACTGGAACCGTATGCTTCCTAAGAGAACTTGAGAAATAACTTGAATTTCAGACAGTAAGAAACACACAGAAGTAAGTTTAAGACTGGTTTTGCAAGAAAATCCCCATTGGATACAGTTGCTATTAAATCTTTCTTACGTATCTAAAAAAAAAAAATAGGATTCGACCTTCAGAAAGAGGCTTAGGATTCCATGAGTCCAAACTTAATGGTAATCCCGTTTAAGTGGCAACTCAAGAGTGGACTCTAATCCTCTGAAAAATTGCACTGTGTCAAGTGCAAAAGTAACCAACGCATGTTGTTTATCCAAATACATGTCACCTAAGTCTCAAAGTATTGCTAGCTGTAGCATGTCATAATTCACTTGGAGAGGAAGAGCCCTTTGATTATTTTGCAAAAGAAATAATTAGAATCGAACGAGCAGATCAAATTTGATTATAAAACCTTACACTACTTTAAGTTGCTGAATAAAATTTACAGCTTCTTACGGTATTATAACCACTGAGTTAAAATGGGAGACCAATTTGATTGAGCCAATATAGATCAGTATAGATGACAAAGAATATATCTCTGTATTCTTCACTGGCACCTCACACACTTCACAAATCCAAGGAAGCAACAGTTCTGCAGTAACGCCCAACACCAGGAATTTGAATCTTGAGACCTTTTCTGCAACTCCAGACTATGTTGAAACAGAATCCAGCCTATCATCTGCATCATTAGAGTCCAAAACTCTACAGGCCCCACATCATTCCTCAAATGGTAGAAACGATAGCTTTCATCTGCACTCCTCCAAATCCAGATGCACTATCATTTGCTCCTGCTGTGGCATTGCATTTTGAACTTCATGTTTCACTGCGTTGTGCCTTACAGGCAAAATGGATCCCTTATAATGCTGGAGAAGAATTGAACTAATTCAATTTTCAGACATCTTTTAAAAGATGTTTGTGTTCCCAGATATGTGGTCATTTGGAGGGATATTTTTTAAGTCCTGGCTCTTTCTGTTACTTCTTTCATGTACAGAATGGGATAGAACCCTTGCAAGAATTCTCCCAAGGAATGGTATTAGATGACAGCTTAAAACCGAATGCAGTGCTTGGGTATTTAAATAAATAAGAATTCAGGAAACAGACTCTATGTACTAAAAAGAGCACAACCCTGTAGTAGAAAGAACCGTATTGCCATCTTGTTTAAATAAGAGACAAGAAGATGATTAACATCATGCCTTATTAATAATAAAACTGGAAGTAATAACTATGGAACTAATCTATCTTGGAGGGAACAGTATATTCCTGTATTTCCTGTCTTGGAGGGAAGAGCAGATTTTTGCCACAGAAACTCCCTTCTACATCCAAAAAGATGGGTTTCATCAGAAAGCTTATTTCTTGTTGTAAAGAAGCTGAAATATTTTGGAGGCTTGCCAGACATCATGAAAAGCTAGGTTTCTTAGGGATTTCTTCATATCAAGTAGTATGAGTCCCATTAACAAGAGAGGGAAGAAAGATATTAAAGGCTTGAAAATCCTTATTCATACACACACACATATTCCAACAACTTTATGTATAATACTTCACTTTTTAAGAGATTCTAAGGTGTTTTCCAAAATAGAAATAAGCAGTAGATCAAGTTTATTAAGCCAAAAGTGATTTGGAAAGGGACACCAAACAAAAAAAAATTCTGAAGGCTTAGTTACAGAGAGGAAAAAAGATCTTCCTTCAGTTTTTCCTCTCCAGGAATCTGGGAATTGGCTTTGCCTTGACTGACCTTCCCTAACAGAATACAGATCAGCATGGGATATTTCTGGATGCCATTACTTACGGACTAGAACATGGCTTGTCAACCATAGACTGCAGCTGATACATACGTAATTTAACCGCTATGAATTCCTTCACTTGCCAAGCACCTTCAGAGAATTTCCATTGTACAGAGAGAAGGTAATCACCATAGATTTCCTATCTTACAGATCTTTTTTTCTGTTGTTCATGATCAGCCTTTTACATTTTCAGCTTGCAAAGGTACAGATGGAATTCACTAAAGAATACAGAAACTAAGTATACTTATGCCCTCCATTATATCACAATATTAGTTTACAAACATGAAGTTAAGTCTCTGATCATTAAGCAAACTAAATATAACTTGAAATCAACCGATCAGTGCTACAGTTTTAAATTCTTTTTTTTTTTGTTTCGTTTGTCTGATATCAAATTACTTTTTCCAAGGGTAAATAAATAGCAGATGGGTCAATGTTTAGGTCACAAGTTGTAGGGTTTCATTGCCAGGTAATATTCATAGCACAGCAGGACTAAATAATGCTCTACAGTTTGAGGGTATTTGATGGAATCTTCGCAGTGATTACTTTAAGTGATGACATTTAAGTGGTATGAAGTGGACGTTTAAATCTTTGGATTTTGGAATGAAAACTGTTGTGGGAAGGTATTTTCAATGACAGAAATGAGAATCAGTTAGCCACCTTCTTTTTTGACTAACCTGATTTGCATTGCCCAAAATTCATTCCAGTCATCCTGACACCCTTAATATCTTTTTAAAGATTGGATTGCTTTTCACTTCATGATACTACCTTCTCCACAACTGGAGACAGCATCCCAGATGTGGCCTCACCAGGACTAAGGGAAGTATCACCTCCCTCCATCCCCTGGCACCACCCTTCCTATTGCTGGCTGATGTTCAATTTGATGTGCACCAGAACCTCTAAGGCTTTGTCTGAAAAGCTGCTTTCCAGCTGGCTGGACCTCAGCCTGTGCCAGTGCCTGCAGTTATTCCTGCCCAGGTGCATTTCCTTTTGTTGATCTCCATCAGATTCCTGTCAGCCCATTTCTCCACTCTACTGATGCCCTTGTGAACAGCATCACAGCCATCAGGTGTATCAACCACTCGTCAGTAAGATTTGTATCATCCACAAACTTGCTGAAGGTGCACTCTGTCCCATCATCATTAACGTTAAAGACCATCAGCTTCAGCATTAACCAGTGGGGTATACCACAGGCCTCCAGCTGGGCATCATGCTGCAGCTGAGCTAGATTTCAGACCACCTCATTGTCCACTTACCTAACCCACACTTCCTCAGTTTGTCCAGGAGAATAACATAGGAGGCAGTGGCAAAAGCATTACCACATTCATTATAAGCAGTATCAACTGCTCTCCCCCCATCCAAACCCAGCTATCTCATCGTGGAAGGCTGGCAGGTTGGTGAAACTTGATATCTCCTTTATAAATCAATGAAAATTACTTCCAATCACCTTATTGTCTGTCATGTAGTTTCCATTCAGCAGTGATTTTTTTTAATTTATAATATCAATGAGGCATCTCATATTCATCTCAACAATTTTGTGGATTAAAAACATTCTGATATTAATACTGGTACATCACTGACAACAACAAATAGTAAGGACAAGTTGTGAAATACTCCTTGCTCAGAACTTCAAAGGTAGGTCAGAAATCTAGGCTAGGATAAATTATAATTCTCTTAATTAACAGACTTGGAAATGCAAATTCTGAGAGAAATGATAAAAGGACATGTAGATCTTAAGTACAGCTTACTAGAAGAATATTTTTTTAATGCTGAAGTAATTTTCATTTGGGCAAGATTAAGAATAATCATAGTCATACTAAACATAACCATATTAAAACCTTTCCCACAATCTTCCAAGACCTTTTTGCCTTGGTTTGTTTTTGTGTTTAACAGAATAAAATTTTATTAGTGAAGTCATTAAAAAAAAAAAAATTTAAAAGTACAGTTTCTCCAGTATTTCGTTAAAAGGTACAAGCCTATGAACAAATATATATATATTTTTTTTAATAGTTCTGTTCTGATGAACAATTTTGGGCTCATTCAGTTTACACAGCACTTCATAATATTAAAACAGTATAAATCCTGAGGTTCTTTTATAAAAGAACCCAATGTAAATCACATCTGGGACATGCTGGTTCTGCATTAGGAACCCATTGGTCGTGACCAACAGGAGAAGGAGGAGGCTTCAGCCAACCCTCACTCTCCTCCAGTGTTGTTGCTATGGCAATACTGAGCATCAGATTATACCAGCTGTAAAGAAACGCATGCTGTGTGCTCCCTGAGTTCCTACTTTGCGTTTTCTTTTGTTGTTTGGTTGTTTATTATTATTATTTTTTATTCAAATAGCAATACAGATTGCGCTGAACATGTATAATAATGTGTGAAAGAATAAACTCATTAGACAGCAGAATCTACTGTCAAGGCAAAAACCTAGAGGCAATTAAAAAGAAAAAGGCAGTTTGTACGTGTAATAAACCCTCACATGTGTCTAGACAGAGCCAAAAATGGAATGAAACCTCTCTGTGGTTACATTAGCACATTAATATTCATCACCGGTGTTTAGGGTTTTTTAACTTTCCTTTGAACCCATTGTCAGAAGCAGGCACATATTATTTGCAGCACTGACCTGAAGTGCTGTATAACCTTCTAAAGCAAGGTTAACATAAGCCCACAATGGAAACCTCCCTCCCAACTTAGAGCATCCTAAAAGAGAGAATTGTAGTAATTAATAAATGAAACATAGAAATTTTGTTTCCATTGTGTGTTGGATTTTTTCACCTTAAAACCTACATTTGGTGTCTCACTTATCTACTCCTCTTCCTCGAAGGCTGCTTACATTTAGGATTAACTTATGGCAGGGACATTAATTAATCATAAAATCCACTCTCTATATGTATATACATAAATACGCACAGACTTTTTTTGCTCTAGAACACAATGTTCTAAGAGGTTGCATGTATCAGAGATAGACATACCGCAAGAGTCAGGGAATACAGACAAGATTTGCTCTTGCTTGAGTCCTGTGAAGCTGGTCTCTGTCCTCCTGGTAACTCAGAGTCTGGCTGGCACATTGGCAGTGTTTTTCAAATTCCATACACTCTTTTGATACTTAAGCACTCTGACTGAATAGCTTTTACTTAACAGGTTTCCTCAATAAAGCACCAATCAAGCTAAAAGAAATTGTTTAATCCATGACTTGGTCTAAGGCCAGGTCAAGTTGGTCTCATTTATCATCTTTTTAAGGTGGAGCTTTTAAATATGGACAGACGATACGGCTCTAAGTGTTGGAACCCATATGGAGGAGGTATGGCTCCATTACTATTAACAAGTCGTTGTTAATACCTCTTTGCCAAAGTAGCAGAACACAGCGCCTGGTCAAACATAAAAGCCTTTGAAGATTCTTATGGGAATTCAGTTAGACTTTTGCTGTGTAAATGCACAATTTGTTTCTACTATATAGACCTTGAAATGAGGTAGATCCCAAAGGCTATAGCAAAACATCTGCAAGATTCTGTATGGGTCAAATATTCTAGTACTGTGATTTTCTCTTTGAAAATTGGTTTACAGATGGTTAGCAAGGTGTTCACAGTGTTCAGTTTTATTATTTCATTGTTGACATTTGCATCCAGTGCTCTGAAAATAACTGTGAATTCAATACAATAATTACTGCCTAAAGGAAACATTATTCAGTTATGTGAGGAAATTAAAGTGAGGCATTTCATTTCTTTTATTACCATTTATTAACTTTTCTTCGTATGTAAAGCATCAGAGAATTTAGAGGGGAGTTTCAGAAGAACTACTCTTTATGAAGCCAAATCCTGCTACTTTTACTTTCAGGCTTGGCATCAGCCAGATTTATTAGCCAGATTCTGCAGCACGGTGCTTTGTCCTGGTGTGTATCAGCATCAAATTCTGGCTCTTCATCAATACAGCTAGCTCAGGGAGAGCAGCGCCACTTAAACAGTGATCGCCAGGGGAAGAACAGCTGATTTAAGAGCGCTTATACTAGAAAACAAACACTATGGACATGGACTTTTTCTACAGACAAGATGATCAGAAAATGGTAGGTTCAAAAGAAATATTATTTTTCTCCATGACAAAAAGTTTCTTAAGTTGTTGTTTACTGTCAAGAAAACTTTGAAAGAGTGAAGGTCTTCATCTTGGGAATTGCCTTATTTAATTTAAAAAACATTTGATCCAATTGGGGTACATTTCTAATCTCTGGTTAATACTAGGAGTTGATTTAAGTTTGAGCATCCTTTAAAGGTCTCAATTTACCTTGTAATAGCAACACTGGGTTCTCAAAAGTGCAAATGTAGACATGAAGTCAGATGTGTTCTGTGGCAAACAGCCAAGAAAATCCAGTGCTGAATCTCAGTAAAACTAATAAATCTGAATAATTAATGTACCGATCACAATCCCAATCAGCTGTCAGACAAAAATATATAATTCATTAAATAAAAATTAGCTATTTATTTCTGATCATTTTAGCTGTATGTATCTGTTTCAGACATGCACAGAAAACTGGACAATGAGAAAGACTGACTTTTCCCTTCTTATTTCCCCTCTTTATTAAAAATATGCCTGAGAAATAAAACCTGAAGAGGGAAGGGAGAAGAAAATATATTACACCTCAAAGGAAAGAGAAATTTGCTGGATACAACAACAACAACAAAAAATATAGATTTCCATGTGGAAATAATACAGCCACAGCCAGCATGCCAAGCCTGATTTCAGATCAGCATCATCTGTTGTGTATGAACTACTCACGTAACACGAGGGATTGCGAAGCTAACTTTGGTGTCAGCCTGAAGGGTTGGCTTTACTGAGTCTTTTTTTGGCAAGGGTAACACTAAAGGTTTTGGAGGATTTTTTTTAAAGACTAGTTAAATCATCACTTGAAAAAATATAAACAAACAAAAATGTGCCTTCATATCAGATAAAGGCATCTATCTGCCCTTTTCTAGGCAATGCAGGAACACTGCAGAGCACATGTGATTTGGGGTAGGAGCAACAGCACCAAGGTATTTGTGTTTGATTGCAGTGCTTTGCTTGCTGTTAGTTGCAAATCAGTCCGTTCATCCATTTCATTGGCCTTGGCTTAGGCTTATCCCAACTCAGTTAGGAGCACACCTGTGCTTACTCACAGCTGATGTAAGGGGATAAACAGCTCCAAAGGACAAGTCCAATTGCAGAGGAAAGAAGCCTGATTTAATCACTTAACTAATGTGTCTGAGCTTAATGAGGATAAATTAAGGGGGGCTGATTAATTTTGTTTTGTTTCTCTGGGGAGAAGAGTTCTGTGCTGTTTCCAACATGGTGAAATTGTTTTACAGTACCTGTGAGTCCCGTAAACTGTGCCAGAAATGGTGTCATCTTTTGGGGAGAAAAATCAGGGTTTCACATGAAACCTCTCATCACTTTTACCGGAAACGGGGACAGCTACACTTTGACTCAGAGCAAACATGAGAAATACCTAATGCAAAACTACATGCATGGAAGCATACTTAACATTTTAATAAATAATGGCCCGCTGCAGTACTATTTCTAATTTTTTTTACTTTTTTTTTCATCATGAAAATGGATTAATGGTCCCTTTTATGATTTTCCAACAGTATTTGTTGCAAGGCTCAGGCATTCTGCTCAGATGGTTAACTTCTCTTCTGTGAGCTTTACGAGTGTGCTCCAGTTTGTTCTTTTCAATCTGCTGCATGTTGAATGTTTACAGTGTTTTTCTTCAGCCCACCTCCAGATTTCTGATTCTTGTGATTCATGACAAAGACTTTAATGACACTGGAAAGGACATCCTCCTCAATCTCATTGTTTGCACAATCAAACGATCATAATCCAGCTGCAATAAATCTCAGCTCTGACGAGAAATAATTTGGCACTGCCTAAACATGTTACGAAAAGTCTGTCTTAGTTTCTGACTTGCAGCTTGAAGCTAAGAGCAGTGGATGAGATCCAAAGACTACAGAGTACTTTTTGGTCTTGGTCTTTGAAGCTTACTAAGACTTTCTCAAACTGCATTTTATAAGCCCACTATATATTTTTCCTTGTAAAGCCCACGTATTTTCTTGTAATTTTTATCCCTCGCTATCCAGTTGAAACCAGTATATTCATAGTACGATCAAAGTACAAATGTTGACATTTACACTGCTGGACATTTAAATAAAATTCTTATATAAGTATCTATTAGGCAAGATTTACTTCATGCCATTTTCAATCAACTACATAGACAAGCAGTATATATAGAAAAATAAATCCCCTATTCATACTTATACAAATATTTCATGTACACTTTGTTTATTCATTGGAAGAAACTGAGCATATCTTCCGCAGTTTTACCACAGGTCATCTGAAGGGCAGTATCAGGATTCCTGTGATCCATGTAGGCCTCCCAAGGGGGCAAAGAACAAGACCTGTTTGATCCAGCACCTGCTGTGCAACCATCACTTGGATACTTTTTTGTAAATTTTTGCCAGACTGTGAATAGTATAAATATGTAAGAAAGAGCAACAGGAAAATCAGCTGGATATTGACAAAAATGCCATTAGCAGCCACTGATCAATCATTTCAGGCTACTTTTTTTTCTTTCTGCTGGGTTTGCAGCTTCAGCAAGGTCAGCAATTGGCATCAGTATTAGCAGACCAAGGCCACCACATAGTTTTTAGCTACACACGTTACCACATTGTTCTTTTTCTACAGTCTGGAGGGAATGTGCACAAAATGCAAAATATGGCAGTTGGCATTTTTATGTGGTATTTATGACTGGCAGGCAGGTTGGAGACTATCCAATGGGCCTTTAGAATACCCTGATAGTGTTTAAGTATACAGCTTCTAGGAATTGTAAGATTCTAATTCCACAGAAAAAAACTTCAGAAAAAAAAAATCCTCTTAATTGCCAGATAAATTCTTGGAGGGTTATTTTGTTTTGTTTTAAGTTTAGGTCCTCTGGAACTTGACAAAAAGACCTTAGGGAATGGATTTGAGTAATGATTTTCAGAAGCTATTAAACTTAACAATGACTTCAAAGATTTAGCATCTGTTTTTTAAATGTTTGCATGAGGCTGACAGTTGGTATACAATGTTTCACCCCGTTGCAGTTGGCAACTACCAAGATATTAAATGTTACATAAAATACAAACCGCCTGAAACCATGGTTCTGATCAGGAAGAAGACTATGAAACACAGACTTCTTCATGTTCAATACATCAGCCCCAGGTGAGGGTTGAAAGTCTACTTAGCATACTGACACACGTACCTTTATGTCCTTAATCATCTGTTAGCACCAGCAAAAGGCGATGCAGTGATGGCAGAGTGAGTTTCACTCCCTTCTGGCTTACGTATCAGGAGCTGTTAGCAAAATTCCAGCTCCATGGTAGGGATGTGTGAGTCCAAAACAAACAAGATGTTTTTCAGATGCTAGACTGTGTATAAAACTCTGACACTTGGAAAAATTTATTTTATTTTATTACTGTAAATTGAGCAAGTTTAATTAATATCAGCTCACTGACAAACAAGTATGCTGGTTTAATGGTTGGTTTTCACACTGTGCAACAAATCCCGACACACAAGCCTTTGTAAGAGTCAAAGGCCCAGACAGCAGAGTTAACATGTTCTATTTTGCAGCTGGATGAAGGGTGAGAGAAACAAATCTGTGCAGCCCCCTCCCCTTTACGGACAAGCTCCTCCATTTCATTACACAGGCCTAAAGCACGTCCAGGGGCTCTCAACTTCACAAGCCACGTGGAAAAATTTTCTTTTGGAAGAAACCTACGTCATCTATTGCTAGATCTGCCCTGGATCTCCACACACAGTGTGAAAAGTAAATAATTTTGCATTTCTAAAACTCAGATCAGATCATATTTATCCATTCACCCTCACCACCACCTACACCACATGTGAGTTAGCTCTGCTATTTGGCTCTTAACTATACGGGCTTTGGTTGAATCAGTAATTTTATCTAAAAAGCGCCATATAGGAAAAAAATAAAACCTTAAACACTGACTTCTTAATGCCACAGACCATAAAATGGTATGGCACTGCTTTGACACTGATCTGCTGACTGATTGCTACCTTCTACATTGATCACTAGTGTTTGTGATCAAGATGTCAAATAAACGGTTTCATGCATTATCATAAACTGTAAAGCAGGGCACAGCCTGAGCACTGTATAGGAATGTGTGTAAGTTCCTGGGAAAGGAAACAAGAGAATTTTCAAATCTTTAAGACAATTGTTCCAACTTCTTACTATTTCTTTCCCAATTAACTTAGCTCAGAGGAAAACAAGATAAAAACTTTTAATAACTTGCCTTTCATAACTCTTCACTTGAAAGGCAGGCAGTAAAGAAGGTGGTATTTCTTAACTTTGAGAAGCCATGGCACAATTAAGGTTGGGCTACTCCCTCTCTCTCTTCTTTAAAATAGTTTATTGAAACTAAAGAGTGGAAAGAGGAATCATACTGAAAGAAAGTCTGTTTATGCAGCACTTATGGAAGAAAGTGTTCCAGAACATTAATTTATTTTAAAATATTGTCCTTTGATACTGCCAAGATTAATGAAATCTACTGTCATCTGCAGAGGAAGTGCCGTTTTACAAGCTAAATCTGTTATGAATTACGTGCAGGGTTTTTTCAAGATTTGAGAAAATTTTGCTAGAAACTATGTGTGTAATATGTTTGTTTGACACAATTCTCCATTATTTAGCTCCTATTTTTCCCAGCACCTTATTTGGCTATGGATAAACAACTATCTTCACAGACTGGAAGGTGTCCAAGAAATATGGAAAATAAGATGCATTTCCCTAGGGATTCAGGGTGATATGATAAACTGAGATCTGCCTCAAAGACAGATCTGATCAGAAATGCAAAGTAGAACTGTGTGAAATCATCAACTCTGCCTGCTAAAATCAGTTCTCATCTTTTTCCATGGCATAAAATGTTCACTGCATCTTTCTATAGCATCAGAACTTTCATCAGTTCTGACATCAGGTTTCTTGTACTCCCTGAGTATTAGTGAGCATTAGTGAAAGCTTTCACCAGGGCTCATTTCCTTTGTCGAGGTCATAACCTATATCTTCTTATTCTCTCATTGATCGAGCTACCCAACATCCTTTGGAAGGTCATAGATATCTTTTTCTTTGTAGTTTCTCAGAGAGAAATTCTGATCTTTCTTCGGTTTGAGTCAGTTAAAAAAATGCAGATCCCTCACCCATACTTGTTACACAGAGGACTATATATTTTGCTGGTATAAAGCAATATAAATTTAATTACCTTCCAATTGCTGCATACACTTAATCTTCCTGAGAATTTGGGACTGTAATTCCCTTGCATAATACTAACAAAATTATTACTACCCAGCATTTCCACTCAATGACATATATGACAGTGTATGTTCTGTAAGAAGTGTAAGATTGAAGTATACAATTTGCAATAGCTAGTGCAATTCTATTGATTTCCATGTAATTTTGACATCTATACCCTAGATACTCCTTTTTTGTCTATACTGAAACAGAGAAGGCTATAAAGATCTTCTGTGTAGAATTACTTCAGTAATTCTTATTGTTGGGCATTCTACACCAAAGAGTATCTGACCACTGAAAGACTTACACAAAAGGAAGTTAGTAAATTCTGGAAGTGACACTTACTTTTCTTTTGGCTACTAGCAAAAGACTGTAATAGCAGTCTCCTTTGAAATAAAACTTTTTTTCAGGATGTTGTAGACAGGTTCTGGCCCTTACTGCCAGTAAGAAATATCAGAGATCACAGGCTCTCCTCAAAAATCTGCTCAACACTCAGGTTGAATCCTACAGAGGGAAGGATTAAAGCCCATCATTCAGATGAAGGAAAGCAAATTTTTTGTTAGAACTATGTAATCTCAGCAGTTCTTTGACTGTCCTATGGAGTTTAGCTTTCTCATGGGTGCACTTACACTAAAATCTCCCTTGAGGATGTTTCAGCCTCCTCTTCTGCATCTGCTCCCTTCATCGCTTCCTTTACCCTCTAACCCCATTCTTCAACCACATCTTCCTTTGAGATATAAGGCACACCATCCTAAGCACACCACTTTTGGTCCTAAACTGGGACTGCCGTTTGTTATATTTCATACCTAATTAGTTTTCCCAAAGAGTTTTTAGTCTAGATGACAGCTAGGTACCGTGACTTCTAGCTTTCAAGCTGCAGAAACCAGGCACAAGAATTAGATACATAATTTACTTCCCTGTGTAAATTTGTGTTTCACCAGGCTGCCTTCATGCTAGCAAATATTTATTTAACGTAAAGTTTTCTCTTTTTTTTTGTGATCATGTGTTTCAAAGTAGTGAGCCAGAAAGCAGAGCATTTATTTCATCAGGAAATCATGAGTTATGCACAGATTTATCCCTGCTTTGAAATTTTACCCTCAAGTGCCCAAAAGTCATTGGAAAGGAAAAAGCAGATCTGTGAAACACAAGTGTTGCTTCAGGTAGAATACAAGCGGACTTCAACCCCTAGGGAAGTTGCATCTAGGAAAGAGAGAAAGTAGTTACTCTCTCAACACTGAGCAAAGTTCAAGGGTAACCCACAAGCAACTGCAGCAGGTAGAAAAGTTAAAATTCTTCTTGGCAATGAAAAGGAGGGGTGGGGAAGAGAGAAATAATTCATAAATATAGACTCAGGGTATCATTTGGGTAATCAGTTTTTATCAGGGAACCCAGAAAACACTAGCATCTTTACTCAGACGAAATCCTGCTCGTCGCATTGGGATATTGCCCCATCAGAGAGAGAAGCACGTGTGCAGTTCTGTCAGTACCATGCTCACTTGCACAGATGAGCAGGGAGGTAGGAGGGATGGAGCATACACCTGTGTATGCTGTCAGTCTTGAGACAGACTGAATGAGCAGAGAAAGGCCTTCCCAGTGGAAAAATATCCCCCATAGTAACGAGCTGTTTGAGCTATCCCTCTTTGCTATTCAGGCTTTGCCTGGGCTATAGTAAAGCCTGTGGGGGCAGAGTAAAGGGGACATGTTAGTCCCAGTTGTTTCAGCTGGTCTGAGTATAAAATGAAGGAATATGATGCCCTGATAATCCCTGTACTATTCTCTCCATGGAAGTAGTCTCATATCAAGGCATATTGAGGTGTTGTACCTAAATCAATAGGTGTACAATTAGACAGGCAAACAGCAGGTTTGGATTAACTTTTGGACAGTGAGTTTGAATTAATTTTACCTAAGGACAATATTCTCTGAAATTATTGGTGAGGTTAGGAAAAAGAAATGGATTGGTTTTCATGAGACGTCTTTGAGCTGCGTTTCTTCTCTACTTTCCAAATACTGCTTAAAAAAAATTAATTAAAACCTAACAGTTTATAGAGGTTTATACTGATTATACATTCCACATTGGTTTTTTTTTTCAGGTGATAAGGTACAGGCTCCTGCATCCTGGCAAAACTCCAAGATGGATAATTGCATTGCCTTGCCAAGTTTTAATTGAATGAGGTGTTATTCTTAACTTTATCTCCTAAATTACTGTGCATTGTTAATTACTGACCACACATCCCCAGAGAGGGCTAACTTGCAGGGGTACCACATTGCCATAGTGTAACCTAGAAAAGAACTAAAGTTAAAGCCCTCAAATATGTCTAGAAGACAGATGTTGGCAGGGCAGGACTGATGCAGTGCCCTGTCATCCAAGCTTCATTTCTCCCTTTTCTTCATACATTTAAATTAATTGTCAGCATAGACTGACGACAGAGCCCTACCATTTTTGTGTGTATGTTCTAAGTGAAGAAAGAACAGACTATGATACAATTCCCCCAGCTTCTCAGTGGTCTACTGATGTTGTGGTGATTTGGAGGCATTTCTGTGAAGATTTCCAAAGGGCTAATTGGAGACATCTCAGAATACTCTTGCTGGGGTTGGAGGGGGATGTGTTTGGTTTTTTCAGAGAAATGTTTGCTTGTTCTAACCAAAACTGTTTGTGAAACTGGAGCATAAATCTTTCATCCCAAACCATTTTGGGATAGATGCCAAAAAAATGTCCTTTCTTTCAATATTTCAAATAGGAAATTAGGCAGAGGAGAAGAAATGAAGTCCAATCAATTGTGTATTGATTGGAAAAAAAATACAGTGAAGAAAGCAGAAATCAAAATAAAGCATTTACAAAACATCTACAGAAAGTTGTGTAATCTAAGCAATTTTTTGGCTTGATTGCTCAACACAGAAGATTGTCATTTCAGCTTTTTTAACTAACTTAGTATATGGAAAAAATTATCAGGAATATGAAACATTCTGACATATCAGCAAATCTGTATCTTCCCTACCTGCAAAAATAACACTTTTATTTTTATATGACCGTATTTATTTTAAGCTAATATCCAGAGTACAAGAAAAGTGATTTCACTTATTTGTGAATCTATACATACCTTTATAATTAATGTGTATGTAAAAAAAAAAAAAACCACCTTGGTTAGAAATTTAAATATTTTATATGTATATTTGTACAAGTAACAAGACATTTTTTCTATGCAGTAAATAGTGCTGTTAACCAGTGTGATAGTTTGAGTACCCAACCCAGATAACTTATGATGGGAGTTCAACTCCCCATCCCAAAAGACATATGAAGAGGGAATAATAAGAAGCAGACAGGCCCCATGTGAGACAATAGGAGGTCCCTCAAGTTGCTGAGATCCTTAATCTTAAAACTACATAGATTTTGAGTGAAAAACTTCTATACCCTCTAGTTTTAATACCCTACAGGGCCATCTCTCCTACTCTAGAGCCCCAAGGTTGGGCATATGCTAAAGAGGAGAAGGTAAACCAAGAGCGAAATTCCAAGTCCTAACCAGTCACAGGAGAGGGAGAGTGAGGTTTATCTTCTGTTGTTTCATGGTTTAAGGCATATTCTCTGAGCAGCATTCAGTATTTTAGGCATTGTGTCATGACACTCTTATCCCTTCTGTGGAAACCAGAGAAGACAGTAAATGCCTGCAGCAGAGTTGAAACCAGGGTTGCTAAAGCATAAACAGGCAAAGAAGGAAGAAATTGCTCCTGAAGAGCAGTTGCTATGAGAAAATTATGACCACATGCAAATTCTCCAGGAAGTTCTGAAACGTGCTTCACGTTTCTGAAGAGTTCATCTACCTTTTATTCCCCTTGTCCCCTAAGAAAAAAAAAATACCATACATTTCTTGAGCAGAATTAGTTTAAATGATTGAGGAATCTCCCTTCAGTATCCCAAACAGTTGTTTTATTGGCAACCAAAGCCCCTTTTTCATTACTCTTCAAAGATCCCTCCATTTCAATTCTACTTGTTCACATTCTGCTTCAAATGATACCCCACTGAGCTGACCACATGCAGGACTGTGTTCCAAGACCTCTTTTTTTAATAAAAATTCTCTTTCAGTGTCTCCACACCATGAAACAAATCACATAGCTTCATAAGCCATCAGACAATCCTTTCAGTTTCTCATGCAGGCGAACTGAGCCTTTTTCATCTGATTAATTCACCAAGCAAGCTGATCTGGGAAGCATAAAAAGCTTCTGAGGCAGGATGAGAATCAGCAGCTCATATTTCATAATGGCATCACTAATGCCCCAAATTAAGTGCTGAGGCTGTTTTGCTTGGCAATATCATTTCATGTTAATTTTGGATGGGACCGAAAATGAAGTTGTAATCTCTCTCTGTCATGCTGCGACTATTTCCTTGACCATCTTAAGTGCTGCATTTTATGAGGATGTAACTGTTACTGCTGGGTACAGAAACCACTATACAAGTAAAACCTTCTTGAGTTCCCACCCCAAAGAGTTTACAGATTTGTGTGTTCATTCCTCAGAGAGGGCACGATTGAGGAGCATGCCTGGCTCCACACTGGGGCTAGCCAAGAGGACCCAGAAAGGACGAATTTGCAGGTCTGGAAAAAGGCAAGACCCATATTCAATGAATTTTATCTCAGCCTCTGAGGGAAAAGGAACTCTTTAAATGAATTGCAAACATAGATCTTGTGTGCCACTCTAGTAATGCTGCCCCAGATCACCTCTCCTGACTAGTAACAAGCAGCTCCATTCAATTTGTTGGAAGAAAGACTTTAAGTTTGATTCTTGAAAAGCAAAGTGGCTCTTTTCTCCTGCATTGTGTGTTGCTTCAGCAGTTCCAGTTGCCTTTTAGTAATTTTTAATGTTCTTCTTTTTTGAAAATTCAAGCTGTGTTTTTTAATGGCCATGTACTATTCGATGTGAGAATCGAGTTTTACTGGTCAACATGTCAGTACTGAGGTTCTAAAATGAGGTGCAGCCTTATACATGAGAATTCTTAATTTGTGCTAATTTGCAAAGATAATGAACTAGCTAGTGTTACAATTCTTTTTATATAATTTATTCAGGTTTGCTGAATCTTGATTATTTGATGACCACAGTCAATCAATATTGATATTTATAAAAATATGTATTTTTTAATACAGAAATATTGTTATTGGTCTTGGTTTTCACAGAAGAGTGGGTTTGCTCCCTCTGAGCCTGTCCCCTTGTCAGCTTCAATTTATCTCAACTAAAATAATCATGTTCCCAGCTATGAACTCTACATTTATTTAATAGACCCATAAAAGGTCAAGACCTTAGATTTTTTTTTTTAATCTTTGCCATTGTGATTTTAAAAGAGCCTAAAGGATCAACAAGACCAAATTAAAAAAAGAGAACATAATTGTGTGTTCAGTCACTTCAGATCCTTGGGTACTACGGCTCCAATTTAAAATAAGCACGTGTTGGTAAACAAGTCAAGCACAGAACCGTACATGGTATCATTTTTATTAAGGCTGGCCAACTCAGAGTTCATTTTTACCTTCATTAAAATATTTTAATCTATGTCTTTAAGTATATAAAACATCAAAGTTTCATTCTACCACTACCATCTCAGAAAGAGATCAACTCTCAGTAAGACCCTTGCCATTTTCTTTGATCTTGTACAGACCTGGGGATTTTAAGCCTGGTGTTGACTCTTTAAAGAATTTTAGAACTAATTGCTTAATGTTTTTATTGTGTCCTCTTCTCTAATTTAATACGAAGTTTTATGAAGTTGTAAGAGACTGCAATCTCTGTATTATATTTTTGCTGTTACTTGTGACATATTTCTAGTGAAATTTCAAGCTAAAGGGAATAATTTATAACATTCATTATTTTGTTGATAAGAACTTCTTTCTGGTGATCCTCTGTTATTCTGTCTGGGATACAAATTTCTTTCTGGACTCACAAAATTTTGCAATGAAATACATAACTTTTTTTATCTGTTTATATTCAGTGGATATTTTGAGTCTGTGGCTTAATTCAGTGGAATTTACTTCATATCAGAACCAGAAGAATGTATCTATTGCTTTTAAACTTCCTAAAATGATGTGGAGCATTTAATGCCTAGGGATAAATCTGGACTCTGCTGAAGGCAATAGCAAGGTCCCATCAACCTTAAGAGAATCGAAGGTTCCCTGAAGAGCTCAAGTACCAGAAGGACTTACCCAAAGCAGCCTTCAGTGCAGGATATTTACACACACTACTTTTCCTGTCCATGCAAATGATTCATCTCACACTGACAGTCATGACTGAACCCACTTGATCTTACCACTATACAAGAAATCCAGGCCCCCTCAGATAGGTGTTAAAGGCTCCAATGGATATTTTGTGCCAATAGTGGTTTTCACCAGCTCCCATTTGCAGTTTACAGTGGGATTATCTCACTGATTCATACTTACTTGGAAACTGATGTTTCTTGGAAAGAGGCCAGTCTAGATCCACCCTGATAAAAATGAAGCGACCCATTTATACACAATGGCTAATTGTAATCGATTCACATGTGAAGAGGTAAGACCTCTTCTATGTGAGTGCCTAATTCCAGATCTGTTTCATCTAGTGAGAGTGGAGAGGAGGGAAAGCTTCATTCAAGCTGAGCTGAATGAAGGGGCACAGAAAGCATAAGAGAAATTTGTTGTCTGCAGGACAGACTAACCTCAGCAGATGGGTGCATTCTGCACTTTCCAATGAAGTCTTTAAAATACAAGCTTCAAAAACACAGCCTGTAATAAGCTTCTCTCTCAATGACAAAAATCACAAATACACATGGCAAGAGTGGCAGTTTAGAGAAACATTTTGCCAGGAGCAGATTAATATAGCATTCTTGGGGTTTGCTGTTATCAGCGTAAATAGAAACAGATGAGGATCCAAGAAGACCAGACTGTAAATCTAACTACAGTCAGAAGGCACACTCCAGTAAATGGAGGAGCATGATACAATTTTTGCACTTTAAACTTAGTGCTTCCTCCAGTCTTCAGTCACTTATCTTTGGCTCTAATCTTAACCAACTAACATTACTGATCTGGTATTTCAACTACAAGATTACGCATCATTCATTGTACCCTGACAATTTTTTGATACCTTCCGCGCACAGATCTCTGATGGCTCAGAGCATATAGGTAATTCAAATAACAAAATCTATGAGCTTTAGTTGTCATTGTCACAGTATGTTTTCTGCATAGATCTGAATTTTCTCTGACAGAAAGAAAGAAAGGAAACCAGATTTGAGTGCTAATCCAGTCTAATTTTCATTTTTTGAAAGGCGTGTAGGAAGCTGCTGATGACGAATAACTAAAAGTATCATGCCAAGTAAATATTATTCATTTGTAGTCACATATGTATTAGTGGGCGCATCTTTGGGTTTCAAAACTCATCCAGATGGAAAAACATCTGGAATTAAAAAAATATCAGGCAAACAGTGCAATATCTGAAAGCCTAATTATGTTTTCTTTCCCAGGTCCAATAGTTCTGTAAGAACTGTGAGGAAAAAGAAAAAGGAATGCAAATCAATGTATATGTATTGGATTGCATATGTGTTATATCGGGTGGTGCACATAGTTTTTAAATTCCATTCCATTATACTTATAATTATATTCTAATTCCATTTGAGTTCCACTCCTTTTTTGGCATGTGTTCCTACATAGAAAGAACTTCTGAAATATTGAGTTCTGAGTACAAGTGGATATTCATGCTTCTCAGGCTTTCTAGTGAGCAAAATAGACATGCTTAGTGTTTTCATTTTATCTTCTGTACGTGACAGATCATGCACTACATCAAATGCTCTCACATGGGGTCCATAAGTCATTTACTTACTATTAAGGCATACTTAATAAAATGTCAACAATTTTAATCGGTTGTCTTTAACATATACAAATAAATATTAAATTACATTATTATTATATCAGTGTTTATTACCCAGTGTCAGAGAAAGTGGTCATCTAATAAATCAGGTTTTGCATTAGAAACACATAAAGGTAAATGTCATTCCAAACCACTGTGATTTTTAGCTCTGTAGTCTCATGTCTGCATAAATATCTCATAACAAGAACTCAGACATTAGATAATTTCCTATGATTTTACATCATCAAAATGGGGGGCTGTAGAGCTTTTGCAGACTTCAAAATATTTTTGTTTTCTTTCCATGCAGTTACGACAAAAAATGATAAAAGAAATGAGGTCCTCAGCGTGAAAAATCCTTTCTCTTCCTTACTGAAATTTCAGCACTTAACTTTTTTTTTAATAAGTATGTATTGTTAAATACATTTTGAAAAGAGTTATGTACGTTTTGGCTCTTTCCATAAGACTAACCTGAGCTGACTATTTGCATAGAAAAGCTATAGGTCGTCTCCAATAAAGGTACATACTTTTTACTAAGGATTTTTTGTATTTTACACTATTTCACAGCTTTGATGTCACCAAAAGACTGTATTTCACAGCTGTTACTTAGCTACCATGAGTTACTGCTTTAAAAAAAAAAAAAGGAAAACATTAAAAGATTTTTAATTAAGAAAATTCATGACAGCATTGAGTTCCTCCAGCATTTAGTGCAACATCCTTTACTTTTTATTTTAAAAACTTAATTGAGAGCTATAAAAAATTCCCAGTTAAGAATTTAGAACTCCTCAGTTGCTACACGAGAACATTAAAATACATTCCTAGCAAAAGATTTCCCACCATAAAATAGCAAGCTCAGAGACAAAAAATTAAGATGCCTCACACAAGAACTAGCAGCTATAGAGCTTTCATGGCTGAAGAAAAAGGTTTTGCCTGGTGGTCAGCTGCTGAGGATACCCTACAAGGTACATATTCTCATAAATGTCAACTTGTGAGTTAATGGAAAGGGCAAGATCCATTTCTAGGCAGTAGGTTCTGTTACAGGATTAGTATATATCAGTATATTACTACAATATACTGTTATACATAGAATGTATAAATAACATTCATTTATTACTGTGAATGTTTTAACAGGCTAAAGAGTATCTTATAGAACCAGTTATCCTGATTTAAAAAAAAATCCCTTCAGAGACTCACTATCAACTTACTTTTTTCTGCCAATCTGTTCTACCTTGAAAATGCTTGGGCACGTGCTTGTTTTTAAGGATTTATATACCTGAACTTAATGCTTATGAACCTAGACGTGCCACCATTTCTGAAGACAGAAAATGCACTTACATTCTTTGGAACTGGAGTTACCTACCCAGCTGACATGTGGTCCTTGGATATAATTTTTCATTTGTGCTGGTTTTAAACCACGACATCATTAGAGTCTTAAAAGAGGTTGGGCCTTTGCTGGTTTCTTAGCAAATGTTGAATTCTCCATTATTCCAGCATTCTGGGTGAAAATAATTACAGACACACCTATATTTCCAAATGGCCCCTTATTTCGAGTATCCCAGCAAATAATCTGTCTTCTGAGATCAAATAGTATCACTTCTGATTTTCATAATGCATCAGTCCTAACAACAGCAATAATGTTGTTGATAGTTCTTAAAACTACATTATGAATAAAGACCAAATAAGAACATCCCACCAAACTCAGTTCACATTTTGGTATCCAAGAGAAGAAGAGACCTAAATATCACTACCAGTGTATGAGATCAAATAGTTTATCTGCTTAAACTGTGCAGCTTAATCTGCCATAAAACCAACAGAAAATGAACTCAACCTCAGAGAAATTTAAAATACTTATTTTTTAATGTGAAACTTAACTGTATGAAGCTATTTAAAAGAACGGTATACTTTTCTAATGCTGCTGATTCCAAAAGTACTTTGCAATGATAACTCTCAAGCTAGTTATATTGGCTAATTCCTAAATAAGATATAAGATTAAGTGATACAGAGGAAATATAACTGATCTTCTACCCAAAGCCACATAAACAGTATTTGGTTATAAAACTTTAACAGATCCATTTATGTACTAAATTATTTAAGCAAATGTAGTGCTTCCAAATTGTATTGTTTTGCAAGGTTTCTCTTGGAACCTTTGCCATTTATCATACATGTACTTCTGCCTTTTTTCTACTCAGAAGCACAGCATGAAAAAACTTCATTTCACATTGAAACATCACTATGTGGAACAGTGTGATGAAATGAGACACAGGAGGAGAGTTTGTGTTATACTCTGGTAAACAGTTGGTCTACAGGAATGATAACATTTTATGCTGTGACTGATATATCAATTGTGACTCCTAAAATATGACTGATCTGAAAGCAGGAGTTCTGCCTATGATAAACTGTATGCATGTGAAAGATTAAAGGTAACATGTCTAAGCCTGCTGGGAGGTCACAACCTAAATCTCATCTAGGAGTTAATATAACAATGCAATAAATTCTGGTAAAATTATATCTCAAGTATACTTAAAAATAGCATTACTCTGCTAAATAGAGCAATAATAACAACTAAGACCCTGAGCTTGTAGATAAGACCCTGACTTTATTTACGTGCTTTATGTGAATGAGCAGTTCCAATAAAGATCTACATTAAAAGCAAGTGTCTAAATGTTTGCAGATTCCGTACAGGCAACACTGCAGAGCATAGAAGGAAAATCCTGCCCATGTACTGCATGGATTGCAAGAGCTGTGTGATGTCAAGGCACTATCAAACACTGAAGTACTTCATATTCTTAAAAGCTAAATAAAAACTATGACATAGTATTTTAATAACCTGGTGGATGAAATGAGAAAGTGTGCTCAGGGTTATGTGAAAATGTGAATTTATTTATTTGGTCAACTCAAGTACGTTAATAATTTCCCAGGGTGTTGTTCACATAACGCCTGCCCCTCCATAGAGACCCAGGAAAACACAGTCACTTCTTCAAAAGCCAAAGGTCTTTTGAGCGGATCTGATCCAACTAAGTACATAACTATGTTTAGGTCCTTTACAGAATACAGAATCATTTTTTGCGGTGAGTCATATAGCAGTAAGGATGACAAAAATCAAATATTTAGATACCAATCATGCAGTGAACTTTTTATATAAAGATTTTTGCATCTCTTAGGATCACTGTATGTGTGACAAACTAAAGATGAGTGGGGAGAAAGATCTGGCATCATAACCTACACTCAAATGTAGAAACAACACACCACTGTTCCCAAGTCTAAAATAGTCCATATTGTAAAGGGGTGACATTTTTCTTATGTAAGACTTGAACCCATTCAAAGATGCTCTGTGGCCTAATCTCACTTAGAGAAGTGTTTCTCAACATGCATAAGCTGTGAAAAGACAGCTGGGGAAAAAAGAGGGACATTTCTGAAATGCTGTCATTTGAAACTTCCCTGTCTGAAATTCACTTCTTCCATAATCAGCTGTATATTTGCCCACTGTGGCACTATTATAATCAGTGGAAACATTACTCTTGACTCTAGTGAACAGAAGATCAAGACCTATAAGTAACCACAAGATTATCTCTTTCTCTCCTCAACGGTGATTTTAAAAACATTGAAATATATCGCTGCTGTTTTAATCATTTTAACATAAGCACTGCTTCATTTTTCTCAAAATGAGGAAAAATTTTAGTCATCCTTTACAATGGAAAATTAAACCTGCTTTGATTTCTAGAGCTTCAAGAAAATAGTGCAAAGTGAGTCAGGAACATCATTATATTTTTTTAGGTATGGATAAGATTAAATATTTTCTGTTTAATAACAATGTTCTTTCCATTGTTAAAACAGTATTGGAGCACCATTAAAACATGTATTTTTTGTATATAAGCCTTAATTTCACGTCACAAGCGATGTCACTATGAGTGGCCACTGACTTCTGGCAACTCAAAAATAAGTTTTAATTAAATGATTAATTACCAATAAAAGTGAGAAGCGATTCAGGAGGAAGAATGTTAGCTAAATGCTGTGCCACAGTAAGGAGAGAGATGCGCTCCCCAGAGCTAAATGCTTGGGGGTTTATGGACACAGACACGCTGTTTCAGCTACGCAGGCAGGCACTGCTGATGGCAACCTGCTTGAAGTGACGATGAACTGTCCTGGGTCATGGGGACATTAGCCACCTCTGTCTAACCAGTGCAACAGCTCATACCACCACACGGCATAAGCAAAGCAGCTCCCTTGCCCATAAATCTTTACGATTGTTTGCACCTCCGCTCTGAGTTTGTCCCCTGCTTATCCAGGCAGCTGGAACTGGCCGAGTTACTTTCTGTTTGTTCTGCATCCCTAAACAAGTGCAACAAGGGGTCACTTTGGAGCCTATTAATTGATTGATCCTTCTGTAAAATAGTCAGCTGGAGTGAGCCTCCAATGAAATGAAGCTCAGGCTAGCAATAGCCAGGCAGAACCACAGATGGGGGACCAATACCACTGCACAGCAAAATATGCAGGAGAGACACCATTATAAACGGTCATTAATTAATTTTTCGTCTGTGGGGTTTTTTTAGATGACAGGAATAGCAAAGCAACAACTTAGATGCCCCTGAAGTAATGGAAGTAAAGGAAAGCAACAGACCCTGGCTGAGGCAGAGACTCAAGCAGATCCTGCAATGTGTGATCCTCCGGCAGCAAAGAAAAGCTGAACCTTCTCTGCCCAATGTGAAGGAGAATGACCCTTCCAAAACATCACATCTCAAGCGACGAAAGGCTGCCCACCCATCTGCACTGGGACAGGAGGACCACAGTTTCCAGGGCTATACACCACGAAAAATCACCACAGTGAGACAAATCTCTGCTCCAGGGGCAGAGAAGCACTAACCAACTGGGTACATCTTCTGCCTAAAGAGCAAGAAGCCTCAACACTCTCTGCATTTGCTATCACTGTTTAGCTGAACTCTAACACAGAGGATGAAAAGCCGAATAAATGTAGCAATAAGAATTAGCTTCCTGTCTTCTAGACAAAAGCAGGAACCATATTAAATTTGCTCACATGCTCTTAATGAAGCACAATGGACAGTCTGTGTTTTAGAAAAGGCTTTGGTTGTTTTCACAGCAGGACTGAAGTAACCAGAAGGGCTTGCCTTCATCTCCAGTGTTAATACCCACCTTCATCAGTTAATTCTTTGTTTAAATGTGCATAAAGTACCTTATTATACAGAGGGAATTTGGATACACAGAACTAAATGGGGTGGTACAAAATGTTTAGTACCCATCTCTGGCAAGCTGAACGTTTGTTTCACTGGAACAAAATCCATCGGCATTTAAACTTACTTATATCTATGAAATTAAAAGTGCTGTCTCTGACTGGCAGACTGCAATCCATTCTCATTTATTAGCATCTTAACAATCAACTGTTCAGCATAGCAAATCAGAGTGACGCAGGCCAACTTTGGCTTCTTCATGCAGAGTATGAAGTATTCTCACAGTACAACCTTCCTGCAAATGTTTGTTCCTTGCCAAGTCTTGCACCACAGTACACATTAATTAGGCCACAGAAAGCTGACATCTTGCATGCTTCCCAGGTGTAGATATTTTCAAATAAAGATTACAGGCCCAATCCTGATCCCAGTACATGCATAGATTTTGAGGCCAATGAAAAGATTAGAATCATAGAATTTCCTTTCATTAAACACTAATATACAGTTCACATGAGAACACAGTTGTCAGCATAATAAAATACTTTATAGCCAGCAGGTAAGATACCAATGATTTAATACCTGATACAGCTCAGAAATATTTAATGCTCAAATGTAGAACTAACTCCATTACTGGCTGAAAGAAAACAGAAAACCTTGTTAAGTCTAGCAACATATAGAAATAAAGAGACATACACACGTACCTGGCTTAGAGACACACACCTGTGCCATTCAGTAACAAGTTGTACTTTTCATGTCCCACTTCATCTGCACTTACTCCACAGCACTTTAGAGCAGCCCTCAAGGCTCACCAGAAAAATACCTCTTTCTATAACTTACAAACATAGCAATCTATCTCTCCTTCCAGAGCTATGTTTAAATCCAACACTATTCCCTGCAGTAGGAGCTGTCTATGAGTGTTTAGAAATTCTGCAGAGGGGACACACCATAGTCCACACTTTGCAGGGTCTGTTCACACCAGCGAAACCCAGCAGCAAAGCCCTGGAGCATGGCTAGGGGTCTTAGCCGCGATGTTAATGCAAAGAAATCACAGTAGCAATGCTTCTACCCCTGAAAGAACCTGAGATATTACATCTTTATATTGCTTTATGCACAGAACTCTATTTTGTAGAATCATAGCCTATTCATAACATTTTATGGAGAGTAACATTTCTTTCCCTCAGTTGGCTTGTAATGCTGGACACCTGCATTGCAGATGGGGGAGAGATGGAAAAAATCAAATCAAAAGTATTTTTGAGCTCCCTAAAATCATTTAATAACTTTCTATGCAATCTGTGGCACCTCTTAAACACAAAATGATGAGGTGCATGTTTCACAAGCACTATTCTGGAATGCGGCTGCTTAAATTACCTCCCGGCCCCCACAGATTGCGAGCCCTTCCCATGATAACCCACAGACACTACCCTGTTGTGGCCTACAGCCTTTGTGCAGCTTAGGGAAAGTTGAGCTCCCCTTCCACTTGAAAGGGCAGAGACTGCTATCCCGCACTTGTGCCTGCTTTTAGATGGACTGACATCAGGAGTTAAACCGTTGCGGTGACCAAGGCTCCCTCCCACTCTTGACAAAAGCTGGCCAGAGAAAGGACAGAAAGAGAGAGCGAACCAGGGGGATTTCTGTTAGCTGTCCCGGGAGTGAGGGTAGCTGTGCCTCGCTGCCTTCCCTGGCTGCCAGCTAGCTGTCATGGTCCCTCCTCCACATCCCTCACACTGCAGAGGTGGGAGATACCATACGGTGAGGGAACCGCTTCCTATTTTCTGTAAATCACGAAGTTTCATGCTCAGTCTGTCCCCAAGCCCTCTGATCAGTTCGCTCTACAAGTTTGCTCTTTGTCTTCCCATTTAGCAGTTGTGACCGGGCAGTCGCCATCTGTGTGCAATCCCTCCTCTCCGGGCTGACGGAGTTTATTTCTCCGTTGTATTTTCCATACTCTGACAGTTCCCAGCTCCCCAACAGCATGCACCCAAGCAGGGTAACTTCCTAAGCCCAGTTCATTCAGTTTTTTGCCATTCCCACTGTCATCTGGGGAAGCTAAAACACCTGAAACGGACCAACTCTAGCCTGGCAAAGTCACAGCCAGCTCCTTGCTAGGAGCTGCCTCCTTGC
Organism: Eurypyga helias; assembly: GCF_000690775.1. Taxonomy (NCBI): domain Eukaryota; kingdom Metazoa; phylum Chordata; class Aves; order Eurypygiformes; family Eurypygidae; genus Eurypyga; species Eurypyga helias. The sequence goes on from NW_010224088.1 coordinate 119,106, forward strand.
ATCCTTCCCTCCCAAAGGATTTAAGCAACAGAAGGGTCTAGCAATGCCTTCAGGTCACTCTTACAAAGAGAAAGCAGTCAGGACAGAATCTTTCATCTCTTCTGGCACACCACAGCATGCCTGTAGCTCCCTGAGCATTTCCCAACCCAGCTCCAAGCACGAAGGCAAAGTGCTGCTTGCCCAGGGCAGTGGCTCCTCTCCCTCCCTGGGTCACTGCTCACCACAGAAGGTGACCATGCCACCAAGTGCCATCCCCAGGGCAGCCCAGCTCTCAGGAGGATGTACATCAGGCAGGACACGCACCCCTGGATGCACACTGCGGTCTAAGTCACTTTTCACTGCAGTGGATGCAGGAGAGAAATGTGAGCAGGGTGATGCACTTTGTCAGATTGATGTTCGAGAGTCTTTTCATAACCCACCTTGTTTTGTTGGTATATATTTCCACGTACAAAGTGCAGTCCATCACAATAATATTTTCAATAAAATTTCAAGAAAATGAGATGATAACAAGACCATGATATTTTAAATTGAATGAATTTCAAGATAGTTAAGAATTAGACTCCCAGAGGAATACTTTATGTCACAAGCTATGAACACTACTGTTTAATGTACACTCATGCTCCATCTGTTTCCTTTTCCATTATTCGAATCTCCTAACCAGTTTCTCATGCACACTTTTCAGCTCCATGCTGTGTTTTCTATTTATTGAATACATTTCTCACTTCAACATTTTTCCACCTGAGCTGGCAGTTGTGGCTTTTATGGCTGTACACATGCAGGTCTCCGTAGATTATGAACTTCATATTTTTTCATTTGCCTCATGCTTCAGTTCTCTAGCTTAGTAGGCCCTAAAATGTGCAAATTGAGAGGTGTTTTGAAGTAACCATTGCTATTCTAGGCCATTGACTTGTCATCAATTAGATTAAAACATTGGTTTACAAAAAATAATGTTTTCTCTTTACTTCATAAAAAATAAAACACTTGGAAAAGGAAACCCAGCTGTGCTAAGAGGCAAATTACTTTATGTGAGTAAGCAAACATTTTCTGGTCAGAGCTACAATGTATTATTCAGGGCCATTTTACTACATCAGTTTTAAAGTAATGTGGCTGCTCTATGTCGTTACTAAGTAAAACTGAAAAAAAAATTCACAAGCCAACTTGTTTTTTTAAACTACCATCTTCTTTTCTCTAACTACTGAAATTATTTGCAGTTCTGGAAAATCCAGAGTCTTTCAAACTGCACTGTATTCTTCTAACGTTAAAGATCAGAGTTGAAGAGGAACTATTTTGACAAAAACTATTTATTATGTGTTTGATAGAAGGATTAGCATTGGATCCTTTTTGTGGCGAGTACTGTGCAAACACGCAAGAGCGTAGACTATAATCTAAAATGTTCGCTGCCGGATTTAAGATGTGATGCAACAACTGCTTCAACAATGGGAAAAAGAAGACGGAGGATACTGCAAGGCAAATAAAGAATTGAAAAGGTGGACTTGCATCATCATGCTTGCTAGGAATAAAATCACAAGTGGCAAGTACACTTGTTCTGCACTAATGAAAAGTTTCTGCTAGGGCTAATAGCATCAAATCCTTTGGACTGAGAGTAAGCAAACTGGGTCTTTGCGTGTTTAGCAACAATAAAACAAATGACTCAACTGCAGTAAGTGCAAACTGCAATATGGAATAGATTGAGCTAGTCTCGAAGACATAGTTTAGCAAACTAATAAACTTTATTCTAAAACTACAGTGGAAGATCTCATGGCAAAGCAAGAATTAGAAAAAAAATCTTCAACTTCCACTGCACAGGTGATTTTCTAACGTTTCTCACTAACATCAAATGGCTCACACTCTAATTGTTAGTTGTCAGTGCAGTAAACAACTAAAAACCTGCTTTCCTCCACAATCTTTTTGATGCAAATGCAGAGGAGAATATTATCAAAAAGTCAAAAACGACAGAGCTAGTTGCCTCAACGCAAAAGCAGCATTTATATTTCCTGCTGGCAGATGCATTTGCCAAGAAATCTCTAATGTAATAAAATTAGACAATTTAACCAGCATGGTGGATTTGCCCGTTTTTACTGTCAAGCATCAACACTGGCATTTAACCCCAGCATAAAGAGACACGTGACTAAACTTACAATGTAAGGTTAGCAAATCTTTCCTTTTTTTTTTTTTTTTTTTGTCAAATACAGCTTTTTTTACCAGCAGACCACGTGCTTACATTACATATGATAAATACAATATCATGGAAGAAATGTATTAAAATGGATTTCAAAAGACAGATGAAATGTAAACCCAATATCCTTCCTTTCACCATTAAATAATGTTATAGAAAGTTAAATAATGCACAAAACGTACAGTGATCAGCCAAATGCTGTCTAACCCTATCAAACACAGGTCAATGCCATCATAGCAGCCGTCTGAAATTTCCTCCACTGGAGCTGCCGAATGCTTTGGAAGTATAGAAAGCCTAGAATTGAGACAGAATTACACTAGCATTGTGTAAATAATCAAACTGTGACCTGTGGGGTTAAAACCTATAATTGGAGTGATACTTCAAAGAGATGACTACTTTTTCGGTGCTATTTTGTGCAGCCAGATAGGAAGATGACTTGTTGGGATTTTATTGGCCAGCAACGCTACTGCAAAAGTGATATTTTCAACAGCTGCTGGTGCATTTGTGCTCTGGCAAATTAGAGGCTAAATCGAAGCATTAAAGAACATCAAAGGCCTAATTTAATGCAAAAAAAACAAGTACTCCAACTGGATCTATTTTACAGTGAATTAATAATGCAGATTTATACAGAATGTGATGCATTGAGCGCTTTGTTTTTATAGGGACTTCAAAACCACTTTTTCCTCCATCACAAAACATTAGATTTAGTTATCTGACTGGTATTTTCTCAATGCTTTTCTCTTGGTCAAAAAAACCTGTTAATTACTGGAATAATAGTTTAGACTAACTTGTAATTTTAAACTATAAAGTATATCATATTATACTGTCTCACTCTCAGTCCCTCAGACACATTGATTAGTGTATTGCTATATACACACATTATAACAGACCTATTACACAATTAAGTAAGATTATTTAGGCACATAATCCTTTTTAAGTCTTATTACTAATGCCACCATTGTTGAGTTGTTAGGCTGAAAAATACTGGGTTTACCATAAAGTACAGTAGGTGGCATGCGATATCTCTTAACAGAACTTCTCTTTTACTAGACACAGGAGATATTTAAAGTGTTCAAATTAATTGCAGGAAACCTCACATCACAACATTTGGTTGTTTGTTCCCATCTAAGTAAAAACTGAGCTGTCTTGTGTAGCAAAGTTTTATGCTATTTTTACATTTCATCTGCAATTCCTGCTAAAAAGAAAACCTAATCAAAGAGTGTATATACATACCACACGGGTAACATCTTATCTCCCTTTTATTTTTACAGATCAACTATTTATTACACAAGTATTTTTAGCAACTAAAACCTGGTGTGCAATGTGTTTCAGATGGAGTGTATTACAAAAAATTCACAGGAATTGTCAGATGACATTTTAGCTAAGAAATATTTGAGGGGGAGGAAAACCATTCAGTTCAGACCTTTAACAGATGTTCAAATACAGGAGTATGATCTTGTACCAGGGAAGTCAACTGGATGTTTGCCACTGCCTTTAGTAAAATCTGCTTTTGGAAAACCTGAAGTCATAAAAAAAATATAACTAATAATCCTAAAATAAACAGCACAGGAAGGGGGGAATGAAAGTGCTCTTACTGGTCTGGTTCATTTTGGTGATGATGTGTGCACCAAGGTCAAAGTGGTGAGAGGTAGAGAGTTTACCATCAGAAAAAAAAGAAGAAACAAAAATGCAACCCCTCAAGCACTACTACTGCATTTAGATGTTGTTAAAGAGTCCAAGTTATAAGCTTCAAATTTGACCATTTCATTTGCAGTGTAGTGGGTTAGTCATCTTCCAGACTGAACAGACACAAGAACTTCAGCTTGTAGTTTATATGATCACAGCTATGTTTATATATATATATAATTCTGCATGTTGATGACCCATCATTCACTGTCCACCAGCCAGTTTTATTTTGATAGTAGCTGACAACTGACACTGTAGACGTTGTCCTATTTTTTCCATTTGTAGAAAGATTGAAGATTTTAAGTATCCAAATAATACCTTGGCAGAAACAAACGTTTTGTTCCAAAATTAAGAATTTCATCACACAGAAGATGAATCTGGTTGTCTACCTCTGCCAGTAAAAACAAAAATGTAAGTCCCCTATGTGGCCAGGATTACCCATATTGATATTTACAGTAATAAAGCAGACAGCATGGTTCATCCACCAGACTGGGAAACAGACCAAATATCTAAATGCTGATGTCAGTAGAATCCCCGGGTTAAATACTGTAAATTTATTTCTATTATGTTTTACAAAAGGCACCCTTCCTCATTAATTTTACTGAAGTCTCCAGATGGGAAACAAAATATTAATTTTGTTCAGCCTTAGGCATTGTTGACTGTTAAGGTACTCACTAAATCACTGATCTTATACACATTAATATTAGATTTCTGCTATAAAAATTTAAGACCCATGGGTATAAGGTTCACTTTGTCATAAGTATAATTAATTGTTTTCAGAAATGATGAATTTGTCAAAATGGCAAACATATATATTGGGCAGGCAAGACTCCTGAGCAAGCTAACCTACCTTAAAGTCATGGTAATACTCATGGAATTATGCAAATTAATTGAGTCTTTCAATGTTGCATAAAATGCTACTACTAGTACAATGCATGGAACATTAGGCTGTTCATCCAACAAAAAAAGTTGCATTTTAAAGGCAAGCATCTTTACAAGAGTCCTTATGGCTGAAGGTCCTTAGAAGTACAATCTATTTTCCTGCAAAGTGATAGACTTTCAACCGTTACACAGAAGTTGTGGATTTTTATTACAATTTTTAAAGTAACCCTCAAGAAAGAAAAACAGTAAAATTCTCCTAGCCCTGAGACAAAGGAACCTAGGAGATTTGCACTCTATACTGATGCTAGGAGGAAATAGTATAAATAAGAGTTTTACTAGTAAAACCTCATTTACAAGCCTTGGAACTCGTGATACACTACATTAAAATCTAAAAAGATTAACTTAATTATGCAAATTAAATTTATTGTTTATCTCTTAAATAGTAAAAGTCATTGTCAACACTGAAATAGCTGAATTATTCTAAATGCATTTCTCTCCCTCTGAAGTGAGCTATACATATACTTGAAATTCCAATATAGCTACTTATTATCCAGAAAGTCCATTCAAACATAAAGTTATGCTTTTCAGTAGCCAAAATTCTTATTTTTATGCCTACTAGAAGTGTCTGGTTCTCTATGAACTCGATACATCAATACAGCAAATAAAAATATTCATGTCAAATATAACCATCTTAAATATCCATACATGACTGTATCTGTGATTAGGTAGTCCTGGTAAAATGTTCCCTAACAAATCACTTGGAAATTCCAGGTTATTCCCCCGATAACTCTTCTTTCTCACTCCTAAAAACAGTAATTTTTGAAAAAAAGGAAGAGATTTTCAAAATATTCAAAAAGATATTTCAGGGATGAAGAAAAGCTTCTCTCATGGCTGAAAATCTCTGTCCTAATTTCTATGGAGCACCACAGAACTGATTCTGATCTTCATCCATTTTATCCAAAAGCTACTAACTGACTTTAACGGTTGTTCCTATTTTCCATTGCTGTAAATACTATCAGAATTACAATATACACTAAAACACAGGTAGACTGTGAGTGCAACATCCATTCGGGCACGTTACAGAATAATGTGGGGCCATTAGACAAATGCACTATTGAATCAATTATTATGGTTTGAGGCAACAACTACTGGCCTCGGACTAATAGACAAGTATTAATTTCAATCTCTCCAATGTCAACAGTCTTGCTATTAACATATATATCAGACACAGTTATTATGACAAACCTAACAGCCTTTTTTCCACATATAATCACATCTTAGATCTTTTTTTAACTTCAAACTGGACATTGTATTTGAAAATTTATGACTTTAAATGCAGATATTCTTTGCTGCTTTTTACTCCTGTCCTGTAAATCAAATATAAACACCTGGCATTCAAGGGTTTTATGCAATATTATCCTAATTAATTTCATATTTGACATATTCAGTTAAGAATTCATAATCAGGAATATTATCTTCTGTTCCATAAATTCAGATAAAGCTTTTTGCCTTTCTCCTGAGGGGGGGGGG
>NW_010224088.1:125410-148687 GCF_000690775.1 Eurypyga helias
GGGGGGGGGCAGGGAACAAACACCAAACCAAACCACCTCTATTAGAATTTCTTTATAGTCTTAAAGAATAAAAAAATTTAGAAATTCCATTCCAGAAAGAAATCCAGCTCTTAAACCCATCACATATGTAGATATCATGTCAAGCTATAATAACAGGGTCCATTGTGCTTTGAGTGCTTTCATGTCACTCCCTAATGACCTAAGCAAAACCATTTGGGCACTTCTCCATTTAGACCACATTTTGGTGTTAGTTTAACAGCACATGAGAGCAAACCAAGAGGAAGGAGGCGCATGAGGCAGCAGCCAGCTACCCTATACCTATAGCTGAGGGGTTCCTCCTATTTATCTAAAAAGTAAAGTATGAAGTATGGCAGAACTAAGACTTTGTAACCCAGAATCAATGTTTGCTCAGCTGGTAATGGTCACTTCCCAACCCTACAATAGTTAGGGCAACCTTGTACCTTGGAATATAGCCAAAGGAACAAATGAATCCCTCAATCCACAAGCACCAGTGATGCTGAGCTGTCCAGGCACACACATGCATTAGACCCTTCAGTTGTGTTTCCCACAATGCCAATGCAGACACAGAGTGATGGAGTCCCTGTTACAGCCCAGTACCACCCTATGTATTTCCAAAGGATGGCCAAAAACAATCCCACAGTTCCACAAAACCTACGATTTGCATGGATATTAGCCCTAACCATCTCTCAAAAAGAGCCTGTCTTGGTCCAGCTGAGGGGAGGATGGGATTAGTTGCTTCATTTGAGCTGTCCATACAGGAAGGAGTGACTTGATAGCAAAAGTAACGTGATACCTGCTGTACCCTCTGATGCCCTGTTAATTGTGTAGATGACTTATGAAGCAGTTATTTACCAGACAACCATGGCACAATGTCTTTCTCAATAGTTTTCCTTATTATTATTACAGCGCATTTGCTAGGAACTTCTTTCAGCTGTGACTTATAGCTTAGCTACAGAATATCCACAGTTGGATAGTAGTCCTGCCCTAGTTTCCATGCAGGCTCCTGAAGCCACAGAACAGCCTTGTTCCACTGCATTAGGCAGCAATGGACGGGGCCACACATGCAGACCAGATCCAGGTGCTCTCTCAAACTTTCCCCTCTCCATCCTGCACAGCAACAAATGAGAAGCACTGGGAGGAGAGGGCAAGAGGATGGTCATTATATTCGTGTCCGCTCATTTCATTGTACAATAAGTCTACATCTCCTTTCCACCCGAGAAGAGAGGTTTTCTTTCCCTTCCAGTGTCCTTCTACCTAACATTTAATTGGACTGGGTTCTAGACGTGCATCTTAAGGTCTGGGGCTTGTTCTCATTTACATGAAGGGAAGAAGGAACTGGGTCCTAGGCAGTGTGTGTTTCTAATAAAACGTATATTATTATTTCTTTAATAGATCACAGTGTCTTAGAAGAGGTCCCATATCTGTATGTGAATTAAATATTTAGATACTCCGTTTGAAATCTATTTTTTCGGTGACCCATCATGTAACTATTGTGTGCATTTTGGCAGGCTACCATGTTGCACATGTGCAGCAAATATGGCTAGTAACAAATCATTGTGATCTCCCAAAAAGCATATGTTAAACTTGCCCCATAGTCAGCACTCAAAATACAATATTTTGCTCATTTTACATTTCTTTTTTAGGTCTGAATACAAAAAGCAATCAGATCTCATTGGGGAGTTAATCACTTGTGAACATAGAGCAATGAAATTATCTAACACAAAGGACCCTTTTTTTCAACCCTTAAAATCACTGGTGAGCCTTTACACATTTATTCACTGTTGAAAATGATTTTGTAATTATTTTGAAAGAGTCATTTTGGGAGGTATGTGAAATGACTTCAACAGAAATACTCATATGAGAAAGCACTCAATGTAAAGATGACGTAATTGGACCCACAGCGTTTTTCATATTCAATTTCTGTGAAGCCACTCACTACCAACTACTTAGTTGCTATTACTTACAGGTTACATGCTACATTTCATAACAGACATTTTTCACAGCTAGATCTATAAGGTGAGATACTGCAGAAGACAAAAATACCCTATGTCCAGGAGCTTTTGCAGTCACAAAGACGTGCTGTGGCCAGAGTTTATGTCCTTACTTATCTAAAATTAATTTAAAGCACAAATCACAAGTCTACATCCCAGTAACGGGGTGTGCCAATCAACCATTCTGGTTTATGTCAGCAATTCATTTTTACGGGCTTTAGAAATACAGACACACATATTTCAGGCATATATTTTTCTTACATCCTAAAAGGGGGATGGGCGCCTGTAAAATCAGCTTTTATAAAAAGATATCCATAAACATTTATTCCAGAGATGACATTTTCTTGTAACTGCAGAGCTATAAATCACTGCCTCTTCCTAAGTGATAGGAATGTAAAATATTTATTTCATATTAGTATACATTTATATACTAACGTATATTGTGGGGTGACTGCAACCTGGAATTCATACAACGCTGAAGAGTTTATAGGGTATCCCAATATTAATATAATGTATCAGTATTTGAAGACCTCGGTGTTCCATCCTTAATCTTTGCAGTTTGTGAATGATCAACATGGGCAAGCATCAGAAAATAAAGATAATAAAGACAATGCGGGATTAGTGGTATGCTGCAGGAAGAGAACCTTTCTGGCACCACATGCTGAGATGATGCTAACATTATGGTAAGAAAGCAGCCTCTTTGATTGCTCTAACACCACTATATTTCTGAAATGGTTGCTTTTGTTACCATCAAAATCAGAAGAGGCAACTTAAGACTTCATTTGTTCTGTAACCTACAAAAAGGACTTCTCAACACCATAAATACTGCGAGTTTTTATTATTTATTATTCCAAAAGGTTTTGCTTTCTACTGTGAACCTTACACTATTTTCTTAGAATTCTAGTTTGGACTTACTTAATGCACTGATACAGGTATTTTTATACTACCAGATTAAAAAGGCTAAATCAAAAAGCTATCATGCCTGTGCCATACCTTTTATGTCTTTTTAAAATCTTGCTGCATTTTTTTTTGTAATTTTGCCATAAAATTGTAATTGACATCAAATGAAAATGTTTACATTGGTTTAGATGGTTTAAATGTGAGCTATTAAGTATGTTACAAACGAAAATTGATTTTTTTATAAAGTTGTCTCTTAAATCTGTCTATGCCAAGGATCACTTCTCAAATTTATCCTCAACCATTGAAATAGCACCAACCTTTAAACTTCCTATGTACTAAATTGGAAAAAAAAAAATCCCCCAGTAAATGAAATTGTTTTTTGGGGGAGACACCAAACAAATTAATAATTAAAGAAACCAGGTCTTAATATTCTGCATGGGACTATGTGGAGAATAAGACCAAACCCTCAGATTATTTGAGTAAGAGAAACATTATCCCCTTACATTTAACACACTAACATGCTACCCAAAAGTAAAAATTAGAGCTGCAGAAAGAGCCATTTTACTACATGAATGAAACTGTCTGTATTTGAACCAAAAAACTTTCATTCCTTGGAAACTGAAGTATCAATTCCATTCCTAGATGTTTCTCAGGTCACAAAGATTTTGAAAACACAGAATTCATTCCACAAGGCTGTTAACTTCTTTTTTTACAGCCAAAATTTGAGTGTGCCATCAGGATGTGCCAGACTTAGATGGTAAAGCAAACACGTTTCCTTAATTTTCAAGTAGCCATCAACAATCTTAAAACATATAAAATTAACTAGATATTGCTTGGCTACATATTCTTGAGCTTTATTAGACATGTTAAGGAAAGAAAGGGTTTGTGATATTTTCCCTTCACCAGCAGCAACAGCGTCATTATGGCTATTTAAAAAAGTTGCTGCGCTGCAGTTACTGTGGCACATGGGACTGAAATTTCCATTACAATGCACCAAGTCTGCCTCCGGTCCTGGAGACTGTGGGTATTATTTTTTTAAATGTTAATTTTTATTTTATTTTTACGTTATATTAGAACTCTGACAGCACTTAAATTTTAATCATTCAAGAGCTTAATCCAGGATTTCTTTCAAAGCTTAAAATTCCCTCTAAAGCCAAATTCCTTGATGTGCAAGAAGTGCAGAATCAAACCCTAGGTAGCTGGATCCTAGCTTTGTTTTATCAGCCAAGAAACAAAGTTCTCCTGATTTTAAGGACTGCACATAACAATGCTAAGATAAGGATTTAGTTTCCTAAGCCAGGCCCTGAGCCTTTAATGAGCTGTGGGTAGGCTCACCCACACACACACTGCTGGAGTCACACTGACTTCACGTGCAGGAAACTCCAGTATTGGCCAGCTTTCCCTATTCCCCTTAGACTTCAACCAGAGAGAAAACCATCTTTTATGCTGTCATTTCATTACATATTAAGACCCCCCCTAACAAGCATTTATTCCGCACCCTCTGAATTCAGCAGTAGGACATTATGAGAAACAGGCTCCTTTCTTTGATTGATATTATTAATTTAACTAAACAGCACAGATTGTAAGATTTTAAAATTTGTTTTTATTTTCTAAAAGAGACATCAACATCATCATCATCACTCCAAAATGGTTCATTATCAAATGATGACGTGTTCACCTGAAAAGGGACAACTTTATTCTACTGACTACTGCAATATTAAGGAAATTCTCTAAACAATAGGATACTCTGGGAATACAACTTTTTCCAACGTTCACTTGTCTTCACTACAAGTTCTTTTCACCACAACATTTTCATTCAAATCAATACACTTTTAAAAAATTATTAATTTCAAGAAAACATAATTTTGATAGGAAAAAGTATCAATGAAACTCTGTAATGTTATTTCAAAGATCCCCAGTTTACCTTAGAAATTAAAAAATAATTTTGTCACTTTATTAGCAAAACTACTTCCAGTAATGTATTTTTGGAAATGTAAAACTCAAATACTGAGTTGCTTAGTTACATATTTTTACATGTCATTTCTTTGATGCCAATGGGACACCTCAAAAATAAGAAATATCACACCAAGACTTTTCCTGTAAAGTATTTACATGAAAGTTTATACATTTTAAAGATTGCACAACCATTCTGCATTTATCATACTGTAAAACAGTCATAAAATCCAAAAAATGCTAGATACAGCAAGATTTTTATTTTAAAAATAAACAATATCTTTTTCCCTTAAATATTATAAAACTGTAAAAGCAATAAAATTATATTTATAAAGTATTCTGTAATTTAATATTTTGACAGTCAAACCCTCTACTTTTTTCCTCTTAAAGAAAATAGTGTTTGTTATAGAAAACAAGACTCATTTAGTAGCGTTGCACATAGCAGATATCACAAATTATTTACAAGCAGATCATTTTATGGATCTCCCATTGTTCTGGCAATACAATGTGATGATCCTCACTACTTCATTTCATTAATTCATCACTTTATGGAAACCCATTTGGCTACAAACAAAGCATCTACCCACTGTGGCGTGTTTAATTTTGACAACTTTCCTAATCTAATACATGGAAAGATTGGAAAAAAAATATCCTTCAGCTTTAAAATGGCTTGTAAAGGCACAGAATTGAAATCCATGCTTCCTTTCGGCTCACAGAGGAACAAATTGCAGGCCAAGCATGTTTGCACGTGGCCAATAGCCAGGATTATTCCTGCAGAGCTCTGGGCTCTCCCCACGCATTTATGCACCCACCAAGTTATGAGACTACCCCTGCCACAAGCACTGGCCAGAGGACACCAAGACACAGCCTCAGAGCGGGGAACGAAGCTATGTAAGATCCCTCACAGGTCAGACAGGACCATCTTTGTAATTTCAGCTATAACTGATGAGAGGATGGTTCTCTGTTACAGGACAAAGGGGTGTGTTTGGCCTCCAAACAGTGAGATAAAACTCTAAGTGAGACGGGGCCCTGAACCCAAGGATTTCTCCGCCCAGCCCCACGCCAGACACATCCAGAGAGCATCAAAAGGTGTCTGATAACCTACGACAGTACCTGAGTTTACCACATTCATTTCGCTTTGGGAAGTGAAAGGGATAGCTGTGTTACATATGTAGTAATAATTGACGAATACTGAGCTTTTGTAATGGCCTCTGCAGGACTCATTGTTTCTGTTTACAGCCAGTATGCTTCACCACCCTGTTTTCAAGATACTTCATTACCCCTGCTAGCTCCGAGTCTAGTGATTTTTAGGTATATGTCATTAGCCTGACTGCTGCCCAAATCTACTGGCATAGAGCTCTGAGCAGATAAATATCACAGCGGAATTTATAGTGTCAGTTTGTGGCAGGAAGCAGCCCTCGCACACTTTTCTTAGACCCACTGCATTTGCTGGGGAGGGGATGCATGGTTTTTAGCACTCTGATAAATAAAGCTCATTTATACCTTTAAGGAGATCAAAAGAAGACATGTTTTGGGAGACCTGGGTAGTTCTCAGGCTTTATAAATGCAGGTCAAGATGCTGTGAGCAGGTCACACAATGTCCCCTTGAAGACCTGCAGTCCTTAGAGCCACATGAAACAGCTCATCAACACTTCCAGTTGAAATCAAACCCATGCTAATAGCAACTGTGCACATGTACCGCCATCCTAACGCACGCAGAAATGACATACAGTGACTGCGCTAACGAGCAAACAGCAAAGCCTCAGGTAGCTGGATTCTGACCCACTCACATTGGTTTTTTCCCTGACTGACGCCGGAAAATTGCACGCCAAGTTAGAAGGACAAGAGGGGCCTGGCAAGACTGGACACCTGCACTGCAGTTTTTGGGCACGTGTCCACAGCCCACGGCGGGGTGCTAGGCTGCAGCAGGGGCTGGGGAGAGCAGGGGGAGCTGACCCTCTCAGCTCCCCTCAACCCCGTTAATGAATGCACACTGAGAAAAGGTGGCCTGATCCATGTTTCCTACTTCCATCACGCTACAGTGTGTGCCAGGCTATATACTCACATCTGCCATGTCTGAAGATATGAGAAAACACATCCTCTATTTTGTTTTGGTTTTACAAGAAATATGTGGGGTTTAGGTCTAAAACAATATGGCAAAAAGAACAACATTCAGAATGAGCATCTGCCCAGCACCTTGCACACTTAGTACCTTGTACAAATAGCAACACAGCTTCATTAATTGCTCCCATGTCATCCAGTTGCTGGGATAGACAACACACAGCTCTCCATAAACACATATGCTATGAGCCAGTGCTTGCCTGTATCCGAGTTAGTACCTTATTGCACTGGTTTGGCAATCCAAATGGTTGCTCCAAGACTCTTTGGAGCCTTTGTGAAGGGACCACACTCCCCCACATAGGGAGGAGCCACGGCAGCAGCCAGCTGGCCAGCCAGGCGCTGGACACCTGCCAGGGGTGGCTCGCCTCCCTCCAGCGCTTCAGCCGCTGGAAGCTTTGTCGCAGGAAGTAGCTGACAGACCATCAGGGATAATGCTTTTTGTCTATTAGGTAACTGAGGCATAATTTGATTAAACTTGACAAATAAATGAACAAAAAAAAAAAAAGGCAAATAAAAATATAATCCCTGCTAAACTTCATGAGAAGAAAGACACGATAACAAACTGTGGCTTGTAAGTGACAATGATAACATTCTGCGATACAGGACATATTGGTGACATGGCCATATCATACACCAGGTTTGATCTGGGGCTTCTCTGTCTGTGCAGCCTGCCATTTCACTCCTGCAGCTAACATGCTTTTCAATTTTCCCACGTCTTACATCAGGCACAAGAATGTTTTCAAAATCCCCAAATTGTTTCTCCTTTTAACAGTACATCATTAAATTATTCAATAGTCTTTTCCTTTTCTTTCACCTTTGAGAGATTTCTAATTCAGGGACTGGACTGTTACCAGCAGTAAAAGAAAGAACAATGTGTTTTCATAGATGTGTCTGAGGGAAGAAGTTGGTCTGTGGATTTGGTAATAGAAAAAAGACCTAGTGATACAAAGACAACCCTTGACTTTAAGAGACTAATCCTTAAAAGATCTTAAGGCCATAAAGTCCTACTATGATCTTTAACCTGACCTCCTTAATAACACTGGCATAAATTTTCATTTAGCAATTACTAGACAAAGGCTACAGCACTAAGGGTACCAAAGCCTACTTTTTAGACAATCTTTCAGACTTGATGTAGAAATGCCAAATGATAGAGAATTCACTATAACTCTGAATATGGTGGAATAGTTTAACTGTCAAAGTCATGCACTTGATTTCTCATCTTAAACTGTCCTGCTTTGGTGTCCAACCATGCCACCACACAGAACACACTGTTTTTGCAAGCCTTACCTGCTGCTCAGTTTAAGCATTGGTTGTAAACCCCTTACAGCTCTTTATGATGGCATAATGGGATCAACATGCTACTACTACTACCACCACCTACTACCACATTAATCTTCTTAACCAGAGCATCCCTTAGGAGCTCACATTCAGGCATTTATCCACTACAACCCTTAAATCCTTTTCATAGTCATTGTTTTCAATTAAATTTTTCCTTCCAGTATATGTGACTTACGTGTTTGCAGAGAAAAAAACTCCTACCACGAATGTATAACAGACTATCTTGTCAGATTGTCACTGAGATTAAATACCACATTTCTCCTCAAATAGTACAGGGATTGGAGAACACACTACTCTTCCACATGTAGGTCTGGCATATTGCTCAGTTTCACCCTGATCCAGACATATTTTGATGGGCTTAAAAGTGAACATGCGTATGTCTAACAAGATGTGAAATTAACCTTTCACATTTTCTTAAGCAGCAAAGGGAAAATCCAATTCTTTCACTTTTAAGGCCTCTCCCAGTCCCATTCCTCACTTAACATGCATGCATGAGATTCTGTCCCCTAAAGCATCATGTAGAAAGGTAGAAAGAGCTTATCTCAGTGTTGTAATGGCCAGACTCTGGGATTATTTTACGTCTCCCCATGCTTTGCACTCTTGAGGATATTTAACAAGGGGCTAATAAAGGGTAGATCAGAAGGGAGAAAAATCTTCAACCCACTGGGCCTATACCCATCTCTGTTGGAAGATTTTGATGGCTTGTATTTAAGAAACACCACTCAGTAGAAAACCCAGAGCAGAAAGTATACATGAAGCTAGAACATCACCACGCCCACCACCACATATGCAACATAGGCTGTGAAGAGAGAGAGGACTCCAAAGACCACAATGGTTTGAATTTTGCATCACATGTCCCCTGGCTTTCAGTGGCATTCTTTCTCTCAGCCAAGAGAGGAGCTGCTGTGGCAGCACTTCCCATGCTCACTTATGGGCGGAAGAAAGCCCAAAAGTGCTGTGGGTGGTTTTTGTCATTTACAGACACCCTACTGCTAGTATCTAAAAGAAGGAAAAACACTTATAATCAAAAATCCAGGAAAAACTTCAGAGACTTGCTGCAAAATATAATGCACTGAAAATCCATAGGTATTACTATGGTTACTAACTCACAGATAACTAATGTTTCCTGCCTTTTTTTACTTTGTGGGTTTGTCTGTTGTGCTTTATTCACCAGAAGAGTTCAATAGCAGATTATCCTTAATTTACTGCCACTAACAATGTAGGTAATTTTTGGTCCCAAAGCTGCCGCCTTAATACAGGCAAAACACTCAGTGAAGCAGACAGAAGCTTTGCCTAAGTAAGGATAGCAGGATTAGGCCCACCTTATTACACAGTTATTTATTACACAATGATAATTAACACGAGGTAGACAAGCTCATTTGTTTGGCAACAGCAACCCTGGTTGAAACATATCGTTAAAAAATGCTGAGCATAAATAGTAGGAAAAAATGCTTACACAACAATAAGAAAATGTATGATTGTGTATTCTATCACATAGCTTAAAAACTGCAGGTTAAGCAAATTACCACTGGCACTGTGTATTCGTAATTCTGCCGATCACCTAAATGAATGATCAGGTATGAACCTTTCAATTCCAGGCACATTTCTTTCTAGATACCTTACTATTTAGCAGCCTAAAGGGAGCCAACACATCAGTAGCACCTTCTATGCACTGTCGAGTCCCAGCTTGAGCACACCAAACTCTGAGGCCTTTTGAAATCTTTAAAGACAATCATACATAAGACAGTTTCTATATTGCAGGGCTGGCTAGCGATACTGCAGCACAAAACAATATTTCGAGCTTTCTGATATACATGTGTCACCTCTATGTGACAAATAGCTTGTATTAATTAGGCACTAGACTTGGTGAGATTGCTGTTATTAACTGAGAGAAGATGGGTTGAATTTAATTGTGTGTGACATCAAAGTCAAGTGACTGATATTTCAAGCATCATTTAAAATGTTTGATATTGGAGTCATTGTATTCACATAAAGACTGTCTAAAAATATAAAGGAGAATGATGAGAGAGGAACTGAAATGCATTCATACAATCCATCTTATGAAGTGAATTTGATGTAATTTTGCTCGTATTTTTGACCCAGTGTTGACAATATTTATTTATTTAGTTGTATAAATTATTACTTTGAAGAATAGTTTATTTTTCTCACTACTAATTTTGGAGACAGCTGGGATGGTTTGTATTGGTTCCAGCATCAATATTCTCAGAAATGTGGACATAAGGGTGGTGGGCGGGAGGGTTGGAACATAAAAGATAAGCTTACACTGGGATTTGCTTTATAGCCATTAATGAACACTGTTTGGAAAATGTTTACCTAGGAAAAGCAGACTGCACATTATTTAGGCAAACTTCTGCAACAGCTTGAAAAAAGAAAAGGGAAAAGCAAAAGAAGCTATATTTAAAACTGCATAGGAAAGAATATATTCAAGGAGTAAGCGCTTGGTTTTTACTACGTACGGTATAAATAGTAACTATCTCACACTCGTCAAGATGCGAGGAATGTTGTTTTAAGGTCAAATGCTTCTCTCATTTAAGACGCTGGCCAAAATCCCCTTGAGTTTGATGGGGCAGAATCATATCCGTGATGTAGCATGACAATGTATATGATGTTTTGCTAAAAAGTGGGTCAATAAACAATTGCCCCAGAGGATACTTTATAATGCTTCTGCATTGTACCATTTCCTTTCAGTTCTTTGTTTAAAAATAAATAAAATAAACTACTTGATTATTCCACGCTTGCCATAAAGCATACAAAACAACCCAACTGAAATCAGCTTAATTAAACCGTAATGCACTGCAAGCAAACATGTATCACCTAGGTATTCCCAAGTAGAGAAATCTGAAGTGCACAACAGCCAAAAGTAAATATTAACATTTTCACAAACCAGAAAGGCAATCTTCCAGTTATGGCAACTTTCCCACTGGTGCCCTAGACCCACACACTGTGGGACGAGGTGGGACAGTCAGCCTCCCTGGAGATGCAGATATATATATATATATGTACAGTGTGCATATATACGTAAGTTTGCGTGTATGTAAACATAATTCTACACATTGTGTACATTATATTATTTCTTATATATATATATCTCACAATTAGCACTCCCGTAATCACAAGCTCAACCAAGACTCAAAAGTATATATGAAGGATATAACCTCACAGGCATTGGGATTCAGTTCTCAGAAGGACTTTGTTCTCCCAGGGGCAGCATATGCTAGACTGACCTGGCAAACTGTTTAACCATGTGCTTCCTTATATGAACCAATTTTCATGGGGGAACTGGTGTGCATCAAGCCAAAAGACACATAAATATCTTAGCAGTTATATAGGTAGAAATCCCAATAAGCTGATGGAAGATTCATGGATAAACTCCACTTTCTATAGGATAGCAATTCTTCCCACATTCCTCCTGTACTTCACAGCAGAGGACCAAAATCTTCTCTGACATTATCCAAACTCTCTTGTCCTCAGCAGGATTACAAAGGTGCACCTTTCCCTTACTCTGCACAGGTCTGGGATCAGCCTCAGGGTTTAACTAGCCCTCTGCTAAGAAAAATTTAAATTATTTCATTGTAAAGCAAGTTATTCTTGAATAATGTGTCGGGCAGGATTCTAGCTTTGGCAGTTGTAATATCAGTTTAAGAATAATTGATAAATTAATTTATATAAACAAGCAGAGGTTTTTTCTATATATGAATTGTTCACAGAAGCAGCTCTAGATACCCTGCAATTCATTTGTTATTAGGAGCGATTTAGAGAATCATTACAACAACCTTTCACTGCTCTGTCCTTCGTCTGACAGACGATCGCTGCTAACTGTATCAAAGAAATTCATACAGCATATTCCTACTTTTTGATAAAATCTTCAGAATTCTCTGAACTAAGCAGTGCCATATTTGCAAATTAAAAATGTACTCATTTACAAATATTTTCAAACATGTTTAAAAATCACTGTTTCCACAACCATCCCTGCCAGAAAGCTCATCTGCCTAGAAGAATATTCAGGGGAAGCAAATATTAAAGAGTGTGAATAGAATCAAAACAAG
The DNA here is from genome assembly GCF_000690775.1 of Eurypyga helias. Lineage (NCBI taxonomy): Eukaryota > Metazoa > Chordata > Aves > Eurypygiformes > Eurypygidae > Eurypyga > Eurypyga helias. The sequence continues at coordinate 137,802 of NW_010224088.1, forward strand.
TTTGCTTAGAAATGCAAACCGATATTTGAAGTGTTTGTTTTGTTTCCTCGATCCAGCTTGCATTGAAACCTTCACAGTTTGAAATTAAATAAAATAAGAACTCTTCCATTTGTAGTAGAAAATACTTTAAAACTAAGCTCATGCTTGAATTCTGTCACCACTAAAATCAGTCGTTCTGAATAATGCTTTCTAGCATGTTGGTTATGTGATAAAAATGAGAGGAGCGAGAATTGTCAGAGGAAGAAGTTCAATCATTACAACCCCCTGCCCCAATACCTACATATATTTAAATGCAGCTCACAGATGTTATTTGGTTCTGTAATTAAAAGTTCCCATAATACCTGCAAAAAAAAAAAAAGAAGCTGGTATCAATCTAATAATATTCTTCATCTGCCTTTAGAAAAATGGTGAAAACCCTACGGCAACGTTTTGAACAGGGGTAGTACTACTTGTCCTTTCAAGTACAAAAACTGGTTATGTATCAAATTTGATTGTGAGATAAATTTTCCTTCGTAGAACATTTATTTGGTCTTTAAAGTTTGCTTGTATGTTGTTGGCTGGAATGTGACCTTTATGGAACTGTTTTTCAAATATCATTCCAGCGGCTGAAATACCAGTAGCTGTGTTTTGGACAGCTTCCAGTCAGCTTGTCTACCTGTCTGCTGTGAAAGCGTAAGCTTGCCGCACTGCTGTTGCACAACAGTGCCCTAGACATTATTTTTCTTCCTTGGCAAATGCATGTGACTTTCATTTTTTGCAACCATTCGTAGTCCACTCACATATTTATTGACCAGGAAAGTTCATGCCTCCTCCATGGTGCCCAAATAGGCTCTGTTTTGTTTCGTTTTTAGCTGGGCTTCTACCTGACCTCCAATGTTGTAAGAATCATTTTACATTGGCAATTAAATGCTGGAGTAGTTATTTGTAGCTTGCAATTGTCCCCATTTAGAAGACTAACTGCCCAATTGCAAAGCTTCTAAATGGGTGCAATTGCAAGTTCAAACAGTTGGGCCCACTTGTAATTACGGGCACAAAATTGGACTCACTTATGGTGGAGGTTGCTACTGGATACATAGGCCACCAACTAAAAATAACAGTTCTTTGCCTTGTTGCTACCCTGTATTGGTTCATTACAGCAGGAGGAATGAAAGAATAAAACTTCTTGGTGGGGAGATGGAAGAAATAACTACATTAAGACGATGTGAGACTATAAAGTGATCAACGTGGCACCTAGGACGTATGATCATAACTGTCTCATGCCTAATCACTCATTTCACACACAGTTTTATGAATAAGCTTTGTTCCCTTTCACGGCTTTCCTCTTATTAAGGCAGACAGCGGCGGTGGTCAGAGGACCCAATTCCAGGTGCCAGATACACAAGCCGTGGGATGCCACTGACCATTTTAAACCATCTGTTGCACCTATAACATTTTCCTTCCCTCCACTTGAAAGAAGCTGATCAAGAAAACACCAGCCAGGGTTTTTTTTCTCCTCTCACATAGTCACATGGTGGGTACAGTGTTACTGCTGTCAGGGAAATTGTCTAACTTATCATAATCAGGAGAAATTTCCCACTGTTTTCTCCCCACTGTAGAAGTATTTTCAGGATAAAGATTCCTTTTTGGTGCCATCACAATCTCCTGCACATATGCGACGCTCTCCCCAAAGCATATTCCAGGCTCGACGGCAAAAGCGCTGCCCTATTGACGTGCACACCCAGCAAAACACACAAAATTGTGCTGGTTACCAGCTCATCACCACTGCTGAACACCAGGGCACAACTAAGAAACATCTCCACTGCATCCATGCGAATTGCTTCCTCACAGTCTACACTCAAACCTGTACTCCTAATCAGCTGCCGAGCATGTCAAACCACTGCTGTTCAGCTCATCTGCTGATGACATGAGATACATCTGGGCAATGGAACAAAGGGAATATTCTAAACATACTTATGTTAAGAGGGGAATTAATATTCATCCCCAAAAGGTGCAACTGCCAGCCCAGAACAATCAACAGCCCTACAGTACTAAAGTCTTGGGGACCAGATTTTCCCAAATCCATTGAAATTAAATTACATCTAGTGAGGATGTGGCCATTGAGACAGATATTCAGGTAAAACAGAAATATATTTAAATATAATTGCATTTTTTTCAGCATCACATGCACTGCAGAGTGAATCTATTTTGTGTAGATTCAACAAATGATATTTTAATGTACATACATAATTTATTGAGCAAGCAGTAGACTTGGCTGAATGAATGTCAGCCATTGAAGATCCAACATGGTGCATTTTCACGCTTATTACTTAGTACAATAGCAAAGAAGGAAACATTTAACATATTTATGAACTTGAAATCTCTCTCAAGTTCCATGGCGTGGGACTATCACAAATGATACCACATCTATGATTTCTTCTTCTATATTCATGATAATTAGTAAGTTAAGCACGCTGTATTTTTCTGCCTTACCACCTGTACTATTCTTGCAATACTATGAAATATACCTACAGAACATAATCTATTTTTATATCTTGCCCATAATTCCTGTTTATCCTACATACAGTGGATAAGATGTACTGTCTTTCACACATATATTCTAATGTAGCCAACTAATTTCTGCATAACCCCCTTAAAATAATGGTTAGATGAAAAAAAATCTAATGGTTTCAGCACCAAAAAAGACAGTTTTAAAAATACGTCTATGATAAAATTATTAGACATCTATTTCAAAATAGCTGTGGTACATTTTTTAGGCATCTTCAGTCTAAACTTTAAATTGCAGATGTCCCTGATGATTGCAAGGGAATGGGAGTTCAGACTCCATGATCCCGTACTTGGGCATGCTATTCTGATGAGATATTTCATTGGATGCATTAATTAGCTTGAAAAATTTCATATTACTGTGGTTGCTCCCCATAAGCAGGTCCTTGATTTTAGACAGCAAGAGCAAAATTCATTTCGTACCAGTGTAATTGCCTCCAATTACCTACAGCCACCTAGAATTACCTAGTGACCAGGATTAGATGTGCTTATTTCTTCCCATCAGCCTTAAATGCCGTTAAGACGTAGTGATTTAAGTTCAGAGGTAGACATCTCTGCAGCCGCCCTGTAAAGTTAGACTTCAGAGATGAATCACATCCCCATTTCCAGTGCTGAGAGGCCTTTGCCTCCCATTGATTTCAGGAGGAGTTGCATGTGCTTAATGTCCAAACTATAGTAGCCACATTTTCAGGCCAGCCCTGCACTTAGTACCTCCCATCGCTCTCATTAGGCACCTGGAATCTGACCCGTATCATGGAGCAATCACTGCCACTGTGGTTCACGATGGCGGCACATCTACCCTGCTGAGATAAAGCACCTATTTGGACCTCTTTGGCTTTGAAGATTCACTGGAGAGGAGAGTCCAAGTGTTTCTGGAGAGTGGGGAAGAAGAAAATTAGTCTTTCAACAGGCTATCATTAGGTTAGTAGCATAATATAATAATTTTTTGTCCTTGACAACTGATTTGAGCAAGGTAGAGGCAGCATAGGCTACAGCAGGTTAATATGTCCTATGTCCCCACAGGGCTGCTAGAGGCAGAAGGGGAACACAGGTGAAGCGATGCCAGGGGACACCTGGGGAAAAGGTGTCCCCTTGCTCTTGTGGGTTGGTCCGTGGAAAGCCCCTGGAAAAGTTTCAAGCTGATTTGCTTTCTGCTTTCCTGACTGTTCAGTGATAATGAAAAAAGAATGGCAAGGAAAAACAAAATTCTTTAAAGGACTTAGGCTTGAAGCTTTATTTCCATTTCCCAGGCTAGTGAAACAACTCACTAGCTTATACGGCCCTTAGGCATCCTCTTCCCTGAATTTATCCTCAGAGGACACCACTGCTTACAGTTTTTCTATTCTATATAGGTTCTTATACTGCCCACATCACTGTAGTAGCTGAGTCCCCTCCAGTAGAGCATTATGCACGTAACTAACATCTGTCACAACCAAAGCAGGAGGGAAAAACAGTTAAGAAACCAGTAGCTTTCCCCCTACATAGCATTTCACTTTCCAACACTAATAACTCTGTTCTGTGAATACACAGCTAGATTGTTGTGGTCATGTTTGCAGCAGATCAGCAACGTTTCATTCACTCTGATGGTGAATTTCTCACTTTAATAAGGCCATGCAGGGATCATTCTCCTTTGTTTTATTCACTGAAATGCAAAAGGATGGGAATTATTCTTTAATTCTATTTAACCATTTTAAGAAAATCAGCCATGACCACAAAAATATGGTGGGTGAGGGAGGTAGCCTTGACTAGTGGCCTACGTCACAGGCTTCAGAAAAAAATCTGTGTAAGAGACAACATTTAGCACTGGCTGCAGTGTTGGAAGGAAATTTTTCAGTACTAGACTCTGTTTCCCCAGCCTTGGGTTGGAGGTTAAAGGGGCACTGTGTTCCCCAGCAGTGACAACTGAATATCTCATTGCAAGGGAACTCGCATATGGGAACAATATGCTTGCAAATCTTTTAAACGTATGCAATTGCCTTGCCAGAGCAATTGATATGTTGTGGAAGAAACATTGCAGGGCAGGTGGTTGCTGTGAGATGACCCCACACTTGGGACCAAGAGAGAGACATGAGGTCAAAGGTCAAGTGTGACTTTGTTAGAACCAAAAAATACAGTCACCTCACCACTACCGCACACCCTGCAGCAGTCATCCCTGCGAAATGCCACACAGGTTGTGGGAGTTGGGCTGCTTTTTAGTGGCATGAGACAAAGCAATTGCATTTACTATCAGTTTTCTGAATGGATTAAATGTGACATTAAGATACTGAAATCTATATGCAAACATAAAACAATATTCCTCTTCAGCATCTTAGACACACTAGTCCACTGGGACAATGAGAAGGGTATCACAAAAGCAACTAGAAAATAATTTTAAATAAATAAATTTTTAAATAATTAAAATTTTTATAAATCCTTTTGGCATTTTCCCTCATTCTGGGACAGGTATTGTCCCAGATATTATTCACCTGCCACTTCAGAGAAGTTCTCCTTGACTCTGAGAAACCCTAATGGGAAGTTAAGATTTAGGGGGTGGCAGGAAAGAACAGAGGAAGACAGTTTTGCTTGGGTTTTGGGGGTTTCTTCCCAGGTACAAGGTACTATAGATATAGAGACCATCTAGATACTGACTAACCTAGATTAAAACATAATTTAGGGAATATTGTAGAGAAAACTGAAAAGATTTTGCTGATTTAAGAATACCTTTTTTAAGAATCTCTTTTTTTCTGCTGTTATTCTAAAAGATCTCAGAATATTTCACAGATTTTATATACACATTCCAGGATGGATTGCAAAAGCTGATTAAGAGCATATGCAGTAGCAGCATAACACTACGATTAGGATGGGAAATTGAGAACACTAGACCTGATCTTGCCTCAAGCAAAATGTCCAATAGCAATGAACACAACACAGAAAGAGGAACAGAGCACAGATGTTCAGACCAGAAGACAAGCCAAGAAAGGCTTAAAAGATCACCAGCTATAAGACATTTCATAGAAAGCACACTGTCTTATTGCTCTGTGAGCATTATCGCACAAGACAATGCAGCCTCTAATTTAAACAGTCAGAGGGAAAGATCCTTAAACTGGATGCAAGTTGGCTATGACAACAAATATGTATCTCTGTTCTGACAAGTTCACTGTGGTAAACTATGCTGTGAAGTAATTATCCTAGAGACTCTGGCACCCCAGAAAAACTACCAAGTCAAAAAATACATCAATATACTTCTGGGTTGACAAAGCCAGAAGGGGAGTGTAGGAAAATCGTAACAGCCTGGACAAAAGGGCAGACAGTGTCCTTCCTGTGGAGCTTGCCCTGCTATGGCTGTGTTCCAAGGGCACTGCTGCAGTGCCTGGCCAGGTCTTCAGAGCTCTACACATCACCGCTGCAGTGCCAATGAGTACCAACATATGAGTACCAACCTGCATTGCCTTGTTGGAGCCATTGGAGATGTACATGCAAATGCATGTTCAAAATATTTGTACTGATGTTGGGAAGTATTTGTAAACTGCCAAGTTTATATTTTCTGAAATGAAAGAAGTTTTTACACCAGGCTTGCCTCATGCAGACACACTCATGTTACAGGCAAGACTTTCTAATCTGAGCCATGCTACATCTGCTCTCAGCTACTCCATGAATGCAAAGGTAACACAGGCTACAGGATCCCAACCTACAGTCCTGCTATCAGAAAGTCATTGGGTGTGGGGAGCAACAAGGAGAGAACTTGATCTGATTGCTATCACTTTTACTGTTAGTATAACACAAAAAGAGAGGGTAAGATGTGCAGTCACACATGCAGATTATTTCTCTAATTGCTATCTCTATTACAGAGCTAAAGTAGGATATGACAAATCCTCCATTACATAGGATAAAGTAATTGAGCAAGAATGTACCTATGACATGAAGCTGAGAGAAGTCACTGACTATGTGATCCATACTTTAATGGATGTGACACAAAGGTCAGGAAAAGCAGAGGAAAATGTCCTATGATTTTTTACGGCTGCTACTATAACGTAAACTCAGTATAATCAACCCGTTAGAGCAATGGCCATGAACCTAGGAAAATTAGTCCACTCTTCTGCAACATATACATTCAGTCCCATGTTTAATCCACTGCAAAGTAATACCCATAACGAGATTTCCATTTGCCCAGTGAACACCGTGATGTTGCTGTTCTCATACTAGTGTTTTAGCAGTCTTGTTGAAACTCAGCTTTGTGACACTTCTTACTACAGCACAGTTCAGTATGATAGTCTTTCTTAAACGTTGGTGCAAGCAGCTCTACAGTGAATATTTAAGGGGTGTTGCTAGATATAAGTGTATCTGCCAGTCAATTGTTTGATGGCTTTGCTTGATGGTTGGTCCAGAAATGGAACTTTCTTTGGGTAGCTCAAGGTCAGCAGGACCTAATACTTCACCCCAGCCACCTAATATCTATCTCTGTTATGAAGCTGGTCCACTGATTAAACATGCTAACCATCCCATGAAAACTTAATCTAAGTACATGCCATGGCCATAAGCACTACCTGTAAGAGAATACCTTGCTGGTTCCTAGATTTGTCTACCAGTATTAACAATGGCATGTAATGTCCAAAGGCTGTTTAGATAAACGAGGGGGAGATGTGGGCCATGTTTCATAATTAGGCATTTCATTGAAAAATACTTTTCATTACCTTCATGCTTTTGCTTGCACTGTGCATAGTGTCATGATACTCATCTCTAAGTGAAGATGGCTTGACACCAGCTGGATTGCAAATATGGGTGCAAATACAATTTTTTGTCATATTGTGTCAATCCGCTGCAAGAGTAATTAGTCCTTCTGTAAATAAGTAACTGTACATCTTGCGTAGAAGCTGTAATGTATGGCAGTTATCAAGACCGGCCTATCAGCCTGCACGTGCCAGATGATGGTGTACTTCTCCCGGCTATGCTTTTCTTCTAAGATTTCTGGGCTAAGGAAACAGAGGGGACAAGCATTGAGCACTGAGTCAAAATACCTTTGAAGGCATGCAGGACAAATGCCAGAGTTTGTTTTATGTGCACCAGGTGCCATTTTAAACTGGTTTCTTTCCCCATTCAGTGTCCCTGTACCACCTACATAATTCTCTCCTGCAGACACACCTTTTTGGTTAGCTCAGAAAGCAATGCTGATCTTTCCCACCTGGACTGTAGCTCATACAGATCAAAAACAATTTGGCTAGCTGCTGTCCTTGATCCATCTCTTATATGCCAGTGTTATTACAAACGCTTCAGCTGTGAGATGCCCACTTAAAAGACATCATCGCCACTAACACAAAAGGTGCTGAGGTATGTGGGGCACTGCTTAGTAACACCTCTGAAAGGGAGTCCCAGCTACCATGTCATTGGCAATGCTTCCTGCAGCACCTGGCATTCTTGCTGGAGATCATCCATCCAAACAGTGACCTAATCCAACCCTGCATAACTCACGAGCTCACAAGATAGTAGCATCTGTGCAAATGTTAGGGTTTCTTTTTCCAAGGGAATTCAACGTGGTTAACAAATTCTGCACTCCAGGTACTCTTCATCCTACAGCTGCAACTGCTAGCACTTTTATAAAGCTGTCTTAATTACCAGTGACCCCGTGCTCTTCAAATGCATCAGCAGTACAAGGGATGATTCAGGATGACAGGGTCACATGCGATGGGAAAGTGTCTGATCCATGCCCCACTGACATGCATCTCTAGCTCATCATGGACTATCTGCCCTAGATTTTTAAAAAATCTTGATATGAAGAAGTCTGTTTTGGTAGAGTTTAAGATGACTCTGCTTCCAGACCTCTTTTGATTAGTTTCCATAAGACTGGATTTGCGTAAGACATAAGCACTAAAACAGAACATGTAAATAAAGGATTTGTGGATGTGAAAGCTGATAGATTTGGGTCTTCTGAAGAAGAAGGATTTTCACCCTCAGCCTAAAGTTAACTAATGCCTCTAAATAAACTTTTTACATTTTATATGGATTGTAAAAAGTTTTTTGATTTTATGTTAAAAGCTGATACAAACAGCTAAGGAGAACTGTGAGTTGACACAATAAGAATCCAATGACCAAATTTGTCACTGCTAAAAATCTTCCTGTGGAAATCAATGAGATCTAGAAAATTCCTCCTATCTTTGAAAATTTGTCCACAACGTTAATGTTTTTGGAGGAGTCAAGAATACAACTGCTCAGAAAAATTGTTTTCTCTCCTCACCCAGTCTACCATCAGTCCTGCGCAGAACAGCGAACACAAGTAAGAGTTATGACAGGCTACTTTTATTTCAGTAAATCACTTAGAAATGAGAAATGACAAAGTAGACTCAGGTGCATGGTTAGGTGCTTTCTGAATAAAAGCTTTCATAAGACTTCTAAAACAACCACAATACTCCACTCCAGAAACAAGATGCTTATAAAAAAAAACTTCTATCATGTTGCACCAAGAGTTAATCTCACATCCTCCTCAGTTCTTACAACAGAGTTCTAATATTATGTTATGGCAAACTATTATTTTAAAATAAATTATAGAAAAATAAGTCAACCATCATGTTTCTGTTCTTCATAAATCTCAATGCTTATGGTTTTTGCTTAAAAACACAAATAAATCTCAGCATGCCTCTCAAGTGTGGCAAAATATTAAGTAAAAAAAAAAAATCTAAAGATTCAGGGAAAAGAGACATTCCTTCACTTCAAGGAAAGTCAGACTGAAGGACCTTACTGGTGTGATTGTGATGTGATTCTGCAGTTGATCATATGAAGTTTATCAAAAAGGAAAAACCAAAGGCCTCAGTCCTACCAAAACTTAAGGAAATGTCTGTTCAACCACTGCCATAAGCAGCCTTATTTAAATGCCCACACACAGAAAAGCTCAGCACATTTCTGAGAAATTCTGTCTTTTGTCAAGATTTTATTTTTCCCCAGTTCCTGTGAGTTGGTTAACCACTAAGAGAAAGGAAGAATTATTAACTAGCTCTAAAGTCACCGAAGTATGAAAATAGAGGGGAACAAACACCACGCATGTATAGTACTTCATGTAACTCATTCTGTTTTCCAACTCTTGCTCAGAATTACCTGGATTTCAACTAGTTTGTTCCTTTAGCCTCATATGTCCTGATCTATGTTTTGATTTAAAGCTATTTAGTGTCCACTCAAAGCACTGAGGGTTTCTGATGACATCATCAAGTACAATAATGAACTCAGAACCAACCATTCATTGCAATAAGAATCCAATATTTTCTGAGGCTTTCTAACAATCTTTCATTTCTTCCCCCAGTGTGACAATCTGATTCTTTTTTTCTTGTAGTCCCTTACTTGTAACTGGGTGTTATTTTGCCTGTGATAACTATGGCTTACTTCAGCATTTGCCCATATTGCTCCTAGGTCAGCTTGACCTATGTATATAGAACGTAGGTAGAAAAAATATCAGTGTTCATAAAGGAAACAACCTGTTCTGTTAACAGACCAACTTGTTTTCTTTTATCTAAAATAAACCTCTAGACAATGGAAATATGCAAAGGTCAGGCCAATCAAAGCACTAGAGAAGAGCTTCTGATGCTAATGTTAAATTAGTAACTCTTTTTCCTTCCAAATTAAAATAGAAATTGTGCATGACCAACACATTCTTTTCTCCTTGAGAAAGTCTGAAGACATACCAATGGAAGAGACGTTGTGACCAGAGTCTGAGACATCAAAGGACATTCCTCAGAGCCATCTTTGCATGGTCCCAAAGCGCCCGCCAACAAAACAAGGAAAAAATAACAATGGAATCAGGCAAAATTTGTGTGTGTTCATCTACAGCACGCCAAATCCCATCAGTCCCATGCAACGTTATCAAAATAATAAAAACAAGGGGCCAGCCAGGATGATGTCTAGAAAGGCTTACAGTTTGCAACACAGGCAACTCTGAAACGTGCTAATCAGACTCACCTGCCTGTCATTTAATTAAATCTATTTTGCAAAATACCACAGGAATGGGGACTTTATAAACTTTGCTTCTATTCTAAAACCAGGCTCAGAAAGCGAACCAAAACCAGCCAAGTTTTCTGCAACATGAGATCAGACATGGGAGAAGTTCCACAACTTTGTACGCACACATCTCACCCAGCTACACGGCAGGCAAACAGCAGAATTAAAGGTGAATTAAATTCACCCAGCCCTGAACTCCCAGTAGGGTATAGGAATAACCCATAAAAGGACCCCATCCGGAGCACCCCCCTGGTCTATTTTTATTCCTGCACCCCTGAGCCATACAATAGACGATGTATTTCCATTGGGGCGTACCCCCTTCTTCCCGCCCCCAGGTGAACAAATACGTTTGCTCCCAAGCAGGAGCTATAAACCGCAGCTGCAAGGCC
>NW_010224089.1:0-1683 GCF_000690775.1 Eurypyga helias
GGGGGGCTCCGGCCCACCTTGGGGGGCAGACGGCGGGTGCTCCCCCAGCATCGGCGCTGTGCTGAGGAGCAGGGAGCCTGGCTGCCCCTCGAGAGCCCGGGCGCCTCACCCGGGAGCCGAGGGGGCTGTTGCTCACGATACGAATCACCTATTAACGCTATCTGTTAGGGTAATAAAAGGCTGCGTTTTTTGGTGGTAAAATTCAGCATAAAGAGCACGCGTCATTAAATATGGAAATCCAGAATTTTATTAGCAATCTGCTAGATCTGAACTGACGCCAATTAAACAAAAAAGATATCATTTATAAAAAGGCAGAGTTCAAGTTGTATTAAGTATGAAATGCAATTTTCTGCTGGTTGTGATTTATTACCGTTGGTACATTGTTCAAAGAAGCATGTTATATTTCAATAGAGAAATATTGTTTATTCATTAATATTTTAAAACTTGCTTATTGCTGTGTATGACTCTCCTGCAGAATGAAACTTATGATTTAAAACATGAATTAATAAACACATTTGAAAGTGTTAGACAATATCATAACCGCTCATTTTTCATTTTCCTGGGAGCGTATTAAACTTTTATAATTCTGTGCGTACTATTATTTTCCAAATAAAGGTATGGACTCTAAATGACTAATTTCAGGTAAAGATGAGAGAAAGCAATAACGCTTTGGGAATCAGTCACTACGTCGTGCTAATACAGGCTCAGTACTTCCCTGGCTCCAATATTCCTAAATCTTCCGCTTAGCACCTCGTCCCCCTCGGAGGGTCCCGGGTGCCCCGGGTGCCCCTCCCTCGGCAGACGGCCAGGGTTCCAGGTACGCCGGCGCCGCCGGGATGCGCCGCGCGCTTAACACAAGGGAACGTTTGATAGAGGCTGACATCCTAAATGAGGCCGAAAATATTTTATACCAAACGTGATAAAGCAGTAATGATCTCGGAGGCCTCAGGTTATCTCGGTTATTACCCGCACCCACTGCTCGAGTCAGCAGCATTAAGGGGTCCAGCCCCGGCGCGTGGATCCCTCTGAACTCATTAGCCCTGAGTACTTTATACAGACTCACCCATCAGTTGCCTGATTTAAACTAACCTTTTTTGTATCTTAAAATCTCTCCTGCTGCAGCCGCACTGGATTACCATAACAATAACCAGCATTTCAATTCTAAGAACTCATTTTTCCTCAAATAGAAAGTGCCAATCAATTTAAAGAGCAGAAGACGCTCGCTGAAGAAACAGACACCCCTGCGCTCGGGGTGTCTCGCCCTCCTGCTCCCAGCCCGGGAAGCGTTGTCCAGCACCGCACTACTCCTCGCCGGCCACCGCGGCTCAGCCCACGGCACACGCCGGGCGGGAGGATCTACCTCGTGGCCTTGAATCGCGTGGGCGCGGGGTGGGGATCATTGACCTGGGTGGGCAGCTGACACTTGGAACGTGTCCCCAGCCGCCGTGGGTGAAATGCCCGTGGCGGTGTACCGAGCGTGACTGACGACAGACCCCTGCCCCCGGGCATCCTCCCCGTGTCAGCGGGGCTGGGGGTGTGTGTGGGGGGTAGCCCACCCGGGCAGCACAACTCCCCATTGGCTCAGCCAGAGTGGGATGCTGAGCGCTCCAGCTTCACCCGCTTGCAGTGGTGCCAGCCGACGGTGGGGGGTTTGGGGGTGTCCAGGACACGTGTCGGGCGTGG
>NW_010224089.1:1716-2710 GCF_000690775.1 Eurypyga helias
TGATGGGGCGGTGGGGAGCGGCAGTATCCGGGCAGCCCTCACCCCTGACAGTTAATGTAAATTAACTATTCACTTCTTCGTTGGGCAGAGTGAATCGGCAAACCTTATTACTCCCAGCCAGTCAATTAATTAAAGTTCAGTGCTTAATCAAGTTCCAGTGGTCATACACGGGGCAGAGGGAATTCTCTCTCCCCATCACCATGCTCAGGGGTGAAATGAGAAGCACATGGAGAGGGCAGCGGGGCTGGGCCGGGCACTCTGCTGCCAATTAACCCTCTAATTAGCCACCTCCTTATCCCCCCCGGCCCAAGGCAGCCACCTCTGAGCTGGTTCCCCCAGGCTGGGGGGAGGAGGCATCAGTGCCAGCCCTGAGAGCTCCTTGCCGGACGGAGCATGCAGGAGGGTTCACTTGGAAGCCCGTTTCCCTTCCCTCATGGCTCAGCAGGTAACGATCCACAATAAACCTTGCTCCTGGCACAGGAGCAGCTGTGGGACGGGGAGGGCTGGGATCTGCTGGCACAGAACCGGAGAGGATGAGGATGGTGGGCACAGCGGCGAAAGGAGGGGGCACAGCGTTGGCACTGCAGGCCCTCGGCAGAAAAATGCCTTTCAAATAGGCTTGTCCATGTGCTCCAGTGACTCCCAAGACCATCCATAACTGGGAAGGAGATGCTGCCTGGCACACACTGCCAGCAGATTCAATCAGGTTTCTCTCTCCCCAGAACATGGTGGGAGAAGCAATCTCTCTCTGTTTTTGAAGAATGTAATAAGAGAGTGCAATGGAAATGCATCAGAGAGACTCGAGGACAGGATCCCTGCCTTAAATCTTGAAAAGCAGTCAAGAAAAGATGTTGTTTACCTGAATTTGTTTTTCATAAGGTCTCCCAGCGGATTAATAAACTAACCTTTCGTCTGTGAACACCTGGCCCTACGTGCCATCAATAACGCCCGCGGCAGCTCCCGCGCTGGTACGCGCCGAGCGCGAGGCACGCTG
>NW_010224090.1:0-14636 GCF_000690775.1 Eurypyga helias
CAACCCATGAGATTTCTCACTTTTAATCTTCCTCGTCTACCCCATCCCAAGCCGGCAGCTGTGTGGTGCTTGGTTACCAACCGAGGTTAAACCACGACAGTCCTTTCTGACATCCAACGTCAGGCTCAAAGGGTTGGGATAACGAAAGATCTGACCAGAGCTAAATTTGTTACAAGCATTCTTTAGATACGTATTCCCTGCAGTGTTTATCACCTCTGGGAGATGGACCAGGATTATAATTTTGCTGTACTGTTTAACATTCGCTTATTACACAATAACATTACTGGTCAAGAGATTAAGCTGGTATTTGTACTCAGTATTGCTGTCATCTCTGTACCTGAGTCACCATCTCTTGGAAATTATTAAATACAATTCACCTTCTTTCCTCGGAGAACCAATCCATGGGGAAGATAGGGATCAATGCTTTTCCCCATTCTTTCACCCTCTCTTTCTGTTTCAGGCTAGTTACACCAGCTCTCAAGAATTTTGAACATCCTTGGGATGTTCAATTTAGCACGCTCCTATTGCTATGTCTCCAGAATGTGTTTCAGCTCTTGTTCAGGGTTAAACAACTATTAAAAAAATTACCCAGACATCTGCCCTGAGGCTGGATGGTCATGGGCAGCACAGCATGTTGGAGAGTACTAAGAGAACTTTTCAACTCTAGTGGTCTGGAACTTCACTCCTGAACAACTACAGGATCCTGATGAAGTGATAGAAAGTAATAGAAAGTGGGAGTGGAGGGGGTGGGGAAAGGCCATGGTTATTCTAAAGAGGCACACTATTTTTTTGTCTCGTGTTTGCTACCACCAAAAATTGGACCAACTTCTGCTGCCCTTTTTGGGGAGAAAGCTGTCTTTCCACATGAATCACTGTTTCGTAGCTCTCCAGCAGTCTCTGGACCCCTATGCAAAGAGGTGCACAGAGGTGCATATGTTCTCACTGGCATAGACACAGTAGAGCACTGCTCCATGAGTACTATAGCATATTAAAGTATCAGTCCTTCCCTATAGTAGTTGCAGGGTTATAGGGAAGTCAAAAGAAATTTTGTAATGAAGGGCTTACCAGGAACAGTACTCCAGGTTCTTGAAAAGGCAAAGGTTGAATTTCTCTTGCACTTGCTATTTTCTTATGAGTTTTACCGATTTTTCTTGCCTCACTCTCGACCCACAAGGGATGGCTCCATCACAGGACAATGCAACAGCGACTCACTTTTTCTACTTTATTCTTCATAATCTCTTTTCTAAATTTTCTCTTTCTTCCAATGACATTACATCTGTGCCAAAGTTTTTTACTCTGTGATTTTTGACTTCTCTGTTGTTACTTGCAATTAACAACTTATCACTCATCCACAGAGGCTTTAAATAATTTCTGTTTCAGGTTTTACTTTGCAATATATCCTCCCAATCTTTTTTGCAAATTATCCTCTTTTATTTTTGTGCTCAATATTCTTTGCTCATAAACACTGCCAATCTATTTTACTTAATATATTTCTGATTGTATTAAATTGGACCATTTACATGTTAATACACCTGTATTTGTATCCAAAATTCATCCCTAATGATCATGGTACTTACCATATCCATTTTACTTAATAAAATTCAGTCTGAAGTTTTTCCTTGCTGAGTTGCCTGTAACACATACTGATATAAAAATGAGTTCTACATAAAACTCTAGTCCTCCTTACTAATGACTGAATAAATTATACAAATTAGAATTCCCTAGATATCACTGCAGTCACTAATCTAATGCTCTCAGCTATCTCTGAGTGTGCTTCTCTACCCTGAACCACAGGTGGTAAACACTTTTTCCTTCCCCCTCAATGCTTCAATTTAAACTGGCTCCATATTTCCACATTCCCCTTCATTTTTAATAATCCTCATCACAAATTTAAAAGAGTTAATAGTTTACAGTGCCACCTTTCCCTAACATTCTGATGCAGAGGGTGCCATCCAGATTCCCAGTCTCATCACAGACACCACACACTATACCAATAAGAATTGATGTGGATTTACCCAAACTTTTGTAAATAGTATTAATAAAGTCTTAGAACCACTTTTCATAGCAAGACAATTGAGATCTTCCACAGACATTATGTGCCAGTATGTTGTTATCTGTAGAGCCTAGGAACCCCAGTATTCAACCTGTAGCCAAGAGTGTTAAGTACTTCAGAAAATGTTAACTTGCTCACCCAACGACTCTGCAAAGCCATTTGCAACAGCATTATTAGAGCTGTGTTTCTATATCTACGTTTTGTATTCTGTGAAATGCCATACAGCTGCATCACAGCCTTCAGTTGCAAGCCTAGATATAAGTTTAAATGAGAACTTCCATGAAAAAAAATATTTTCTCTGAATTCTATATAAAGGAAAAAATACACACACACCCCGCAATATCCTTCCCTGAACTGATTTAAGATCAACATTCTAAAGTTGTTTTAATAAAGAACTTGACAACCAGCCTTGTCTTTCTCCCAGAACATGATCAAACACCCTTTCCAGAACCAAGAGGGCAAAGATTTTGGGCTTCAGAAGGGCAGCTTTTCTTTCTTCTAAGACTCTATTTAAAAACCCCAATCTCTGTAGCATATTCATTGATGTATGCATAATAAAGGGAATATAAAACGGAACAAAAATATCAGCAAGCTGCAGCAGTGTTGGAGACTGATTTTCTTTAGATTTGCATTCTGTCATCAAAATTGCTTTTGTGACTTCCCCTCTTTCTGCCACATAAATGCGTTGCTCCACTGTTTTTCCTCATATCATCGGCAGGGCGGACTGGGTGAGTGCATGAGGTGCAACCTGCTGCCAAGTACTTGCCCATACATAGCTATGGACACACAGGCAAATTACTTAGACTTTTCCTCAGCTAGAGGTACTAATTTGAGTCTTTCTCCTCCAACAGTTGTCGGTAGTCATGAAACTTGTAGAATGGGAATAATCTTGGAAAATCTCTGTCTTGTCAACCCATTCAGTTAAAATTGGCTTCAAATGTTAACAAAAAACAGAAAGAGAGCATACTCGGGGGACAGCAAAGAAACAGAAACTTACTTTTTTCAGGAGTCCAGGCTAAAAAATAGGAAAGTGAATATCCCTGTCCAATATAAACTTCATTGTGTGCCTCAGAGGGACACCATGCCCATAAAGTCAATTTTTTACATTCCTTCTCTAAATGTAATAGTGTCAAAGAAAACCATGGGTAAAATCAGTGAGAGTACTTCCTTACTGCTTCCCTCATATGCGATAAACTAGAAATCTCTAGTTCTTAGTACTAAAGACTTAACCATATGACAATTCCTCGTGTACCTGACCAATAGTAATGCATCTTAAACTATGGATAATTAAAAATAAATACGAAAATAATACATTTATTTTCCTCATTCGTAGAATATATATTTCATTTTTCTGCCAAATATCAGAACAGTATTCTGTACTGTGAACTTTAAAAAGAAGCTACATTTCTGTCTGTCTGAGGATAACTTGAAACTTCAGGATGCACAAGTGAAAAATGAGTATCTGGAGAAAAGTACTTCTCAGGCTTATGCCTGCACATGGTCTAGTTTGAAGTAACACAACCTGCCCAGCTGCACTACAGGACTATAGAAATATAGAAATGTAGATGGCTATCCTAAAAATAATTATACACATAAAAGCATGCATAGAATAGCCTATAGTCTGGTACAGAGGTTGGTCCCTCCCCTGAGCTGTAATAAAATATACTATAATATGTTATTTTAAATCTGTATATCACTGAAATTCATCTACAAAGTATATGTGCTCAGCGATGCAACTCAGCAGCAGTCAATGAATTAAGAACATGAGATAAATTAATGTGAGAAAATACTTTTTCAGATCTATTTTGCCAGTCCTGTATTATTCAGAAGGTCAGATGTTTGTATAGCTATAAACCAGTGATTATCTCAAAGTCAGCACTCTTCACACGGTTTTCTCAAACTCACCTTGACAGCTGCCCTTCCACGCTGTCCACTGAGTCACATGAATGGTTTCCAGAGAAAGTGATCTCACAGCAGAGCTTGTTTGACTTAATTTATCAGTGGGAGGCAGAAAGGCTGCACATCTTGCTCTAGGTGAACATATACAAGTTTACATTTCATATCAGTAAGAAACGCATTTGAAAGCCTGTAAAAAAAAGTTTGCCTCAGTCTAATGTTGCACTGACTGGCATAAGAATGTGATTCTTCCTCCAGCCTATCTTCCCTTAAACTATTAAAAGGAAAAATGCAGAGAGTAAAGATAACTTGCATTTCTTCCAGAACAATTTAAACCTTTTTTTTTTTTTTTTCCTGTGGCAGACTACGTTCTTGACAAAAAGTACACAAAGGGTGGTAAAGTCTAGAAATATGAACAGAGTAATGGACTGGGACAAGGATACAAAACCACTTACCGTACCCTGTATTCATTATCAGTCCCTGGCTGACATTCAATTTTTCCATGTCCTCATCTCTTCCTTAGCATCTTTTCAGATTTTTTTTGTTTATTATTATTCACCCTCTTCTTCTCTTTCTACAGACTTAAAATACACCAGTGTTTTAAACCAATAAAAATCTGCCTTTATTCTCTTTCTTTTCTAAAATTCATCTTACTGATGTACATTCATGACTTTATAATAATTTTGGAACTACATTTTCTTTACTCTCATCCATTTTAAAAACAGAAGGATCTTATTTTGAAGTGCTTTCTGCAGCCACAAGACATAGAAACTATTTTCCTCTCTAAAATAAATGCTGAAATTTTATCACAGTCATAGGCCTTCCACTTATTAGAACTGTAAGAGAGAAAAAAATTAAAAAAACCTGTTGCAAATCTCATGTTAAAATAGAGTGAGCAGCACAACAGTTCCTGCTATCCATCTTCAATGTGCTAAAAGGGAGACAAGAAAAAAAGGGAAACAACCACAGCAGAAAAACACAGCTTGAAGCAAAGGGCCAAATAAGCCCCAATCTCTTGTGTTGATGTGTTGGAAGCACCCCTCCTGTGAAACAACTGTCTAGCATGCACATGGGCCTTGGCTGGCAGAACGTTTTCCTTGTAGGACACAATTGATCTGGATTAATATATTCATTATATGTTTTGTGTCTGTGCTCAGAACAAACGTACACCCACATATTTATGTACTATCATTGTTTCATTGTGTGAAAAACATACTATTTGAACCTACTCGAATTACCAGTATTAATAAATCAGATCATGAAATACATTTTATACATCAATTCTGTCATTGAGCCATGAAGGAAAAGAAAAAAATAATACTGCTTCATGCATATGTTTTAAGGACATTTTGTTCTTGCTCCTCATTGTCTCACTTTTCCTGACACCAGTCAGAAACTCAGCAAATGAGGGCTGACTTGTTTAGCACCCTCCAAATGTGCTGAAATTAGTTTAGTCACAGCCCACACAGACTGCTATTTCTGTTTACTGCCATCCAAATCTGCTCTGCAAGTGAAGATCATGGACCAAAGATCGGCCAGCAGGCAGCAGATATTTTATCCCCAAATCTTGCTTGTGGAAGAAGACAAAAAAATGTATCACTTAACAGGCTTTACATGAAATACATGTAAGTAACAGGCAAGTGTGTTTTACATGACATACATATAAGGATCATAAAATGGGTTCAATTATAAAGCAGGATATATTAATCATAAACGTGTGGCAACCAAATCTGACAGTAATGTGATTGTCCAGCTGTTATAAGGTTTATTTTGTAAAATATTATTTCAAGTCCACCTTAGCTGTTTGCTTTTAGAGTATATGATTAAAAATATTTTCTCTCAAGTAGGCTATCTAAAATGCTTTTAAGACATGTTTAGTGCATATCTGATGTTATAATAAAGTTCCTTTAGTTCCTATAAATATTGTTAAAGGGGTGTTTTCTGCAGGTTTTTCTTTTTCCACACCAGGTCACATACTGATATACGATGCCATTAGTGGGCCATCTTTAGCCCAGTTTCTCTACCAATGCATATATTTTTAATGATTCCCTCCTTGTCAAAATGAGTGAGATTTTACTGGCTGCTATACCTAAAATGGCAGGCAGCTGATAAAGTGCTCCATGGATCGGTCTGTCCTTTCATCAATTTCTTGCAGGTGGCCAGTTTTGTTTTTAAACACTATAGTTCTATGCCAGAGGAGATGTGTATAGGCTTAGGGGGTTTATTCAATAAGCCATAAATTCTGTAGGTGGCTTCTGATGTTAGTATAATGTTTGGGTGCCTTTGCTCTTTTCATATCAACATATTGCTTTATTTTTTTCACATTCATTTAGAAGCTCATGGTCATAATTAAAAAAAAATCATCCAGAAGCAGAAGGGCAGGTTCCTTTTCCTCTGCAATAAAATTTGTATGCTTCTCTCCTATGTTACACATGCACAATGCGCAACCCCTATTTAAGGTCACAGCCTTTGTGCCCCACTTGCTTTCTGTCTCTTTATCCTAATTGGGTCAGAGTAAATGTTATATTCCCCTGTGACTGCCAGAGAGGAAAGCATTTTTGAGGAATAAAGTGAAAGGGGGAATGAAGAAAGAGTAGAGACAAGATGGAGTTTCCCTGGATCCTAGGGTCCTGCCTAATTTGAGAACAGCCAGTTTAGAAACAACCTTAAAAATTCTTCTAAAAGAAGGTGTAAGTTCAATATCAAGTACTAGTTAGGATATTTTATGACAATCCTAAGTGTATACTTACTGCTCTATTAATCTGATAGTATTAGCTGAAAGATGCTATGGATTATTATTTTGGAAGAGCAATTTAAATTTCAGTTCCCTATCTTTTCAGATGGCTTTATACATTTGTTCATCTCTTCAGTCTCCAGGCTGGATTCTCTTTCAAATATGTGACTACCACTCACATCTAATTGCATACATGAGTTGAATCCATAGTGCCTGATACACTTGTGAAACAAGATCTCCTAAGGTGAATGTCTTTAAGCCAAGTAGTTATTTTATTAGGGACCTACATAAAGACATCAGAACTGGAGAATCTATCACTTTTGCATGTGATTTATTATACTTGCTAATCACTTTTGCATCAAAACTCTGTTATTTCCTATGGGATTACCTTCAGCTATAGGTTGCATATACTGGCTCTGGTTTTTCTCCATTAGATTACAGAGAAGTTGGTATCTAGGCATTTTTCCACTGCAAGAGATCATCAGTATAATTAAATTAATCTTTCAGCCTGCTTTTCCACACATAAAACAAGTTGTGTTCTATATGTCTCTCTGAAAATACATGGAATTGTTTTACTCGGTGCTTAGCTTTATTTATTTCTCTCCTTTCTCTGTATCTTGTCTAGCTTTTTAATATCTTGCTCTTGTTGGACCAAACCTATGGTCAACAGTGTCAAGTGAGTATTCATCAGTTACAGAGGTATAACTCAGTACTTTCCTACGCTTAGAATTCCTTGTGCAGCTGATACCACCTTAACCACTTCTTGCCACTGTTTAGCTTTTGGAGCTTGTGCTGAGCTCCATTGCACATCCTGCCTCTTCTTAATTGCTGGCCACTAAGAGACAGTCCTGAAATGAAAGGTGTATACTTCAAGCCATTATTTTAGCACTATCAAATATCTCTCAAGAAACTTTTATGTGAAATTAAAATCTCTTTTTGATTAATCTAATCCACAGATTTATCTTATGTAAACATCTTATGCCAGTAAATCATCTGAATACAATTAATAGACATTTAAAGTGGCAAGGCAAATTAAAAAAAAGAGAATGGACTAGAGGCTCTGCACAGACTGAACGATTTATAAGCCCCATTTTTTTTTCAGTAACGTCACTGCTAAAATGTTTTAAGTTAAAATTCAAACATATTGGCTGAAACATTATTTAATGAAAATGTCATGTAGGAGCTGGATTTTACACTAGTCCAGATTCAGGAAATGTATATTTGAGTACCAAAACGAGAAGTGCCCTTGTTCTGCTCAGGAAGAAACAGACTGCTCAGAAATTCACCCCACCTAAAATCTCAGTTTGTACCTGGCATTTCCTTTGGTTAAGCTTACACAATTGAAAACATCTGCTCCACTGCAAAGTTCTTGGTTCCCAAGTACAGTGGTAGAGAGACCCATGCCTGTCCCACGATGGAGTATATCTCTGGTAGAAGATTATGTCCACACTGAATAGAATTATTATTCCTTGTAGGGTTTAATTAAAACGCTTTCAGTGCAGCATGAGGATACAAAGGAGAAGGCAAGGATGCAAAGACCCCAGGAATTGCGTTGGAGGTGTGTAGAGAGCTGAGGGAGTCCAACCTGCTGCAGTTGCATCCATATGGTACAGAGGTGGTTCTAGGACCATTTCCCAGAGCTGCATCACATTTTCATCTCAAAAGGAATTGGTTGATTTGCTGTGAAAGACAGCTCAGAACTGAACTGCCTTACATTGTGCATAATAAGGACATGAGGACCCAAGGCTGAATCATGGTCTAAGTTATCTCAGGGTGTAGGTTTAAAGGAATAATTTTCTAGGCATCCTAAGGAATATTGATTGTGCTTTAAAAAACAAACAAAAACCAAAAAAAAGAAAAAAGAAAAGGATTAAAGAGCAAGTCTGAACACTGGTCCCCTGATCTCTACAGGCTTAATAATTTTCTCATTCCCTTAGTTGGCTTTGGCCCTTACCAACAACCTGCCCAGATCAAGTTTGCCATATTCTTAAAGACTTTAGACTTCCAGTGCTTCTTGCTTTCAGACACAGAGATATGTCTCTGGTCATTTTTCAGATTTACCAGGATAGGTATATCTCATTTAGTGTGGGTGAGTTCAAGTCTATGGATTTTATACTGATAATAAAATTATTTCAGTTCTTACAGTGATATATAGTATGGACCACAGGTACATGAAAAAAATCTGTTTTCTTTTGTTGTACAGATTTTTGCAGTGAAGCAGCAATTAATGAAAAACCAATAAACTTTTTCGCTTATTTGATAAAGCCAATTACTATTTTTACAGTCACGGTATTTGACTAGATTTTTTGTAAACTTTCTCAGTGAATGTCATGTCTCAGAAGAAATAGGAAACTATGTTATAAGCCCAGCACTAGCTCATCATATAGGTAAAAGTATAAATACACTTCTTTTTGGCATAATAAGTCAAAAACATCATGTTGCTGCCAGCGAAGACCAGTTTATTGCAGTATGTGGGTAAATATATTTTAATCAGATTTTTATCCGTGAAGATTCTGCCTTCTCTTAGCTAAGTCCTGTTATGTCAGATGTCATACTGGGAGAGACATGCAAAATATAACATCTGCATATTTTAACTCACCTAAAATATCACTGCTAGCTTTTTCCCTTGGAAAAAGTGGTTAACCACAATTGGATATGGTAGAAAGATAAAATCTGTATAGACTAGTCTCTCCATTGGCTTTCAAAAATCAATTGAATTAGAACAGTACATAGTTAAATGTAACTAGAAGATTTTTCAGACAACTGAGTTTTAGTGAAAGTCATTAAGGTTCAGGCTTCTAAGAGCCTAACCTGCATTTGAAAAATTACCTTAAACTCTTAAAAATCACCTAAGTACTTTTGGAAATTACAGCCAAAAGAAGTATTCTCATGTTCTAGAATGACTCTTCATAAACTGCAGCAGGAGAAACAGCATACTTTTTTTTATATATATAATACAAAATAGGATGAATTAACAAAATAAAGAAACAAGCCATAACCATATTTATTGAAATGCACATGAAGTATGAAACATCTATACAATATAGTGAGATACTTGGATTATCTGTTTAATTGTTTAACACAGAGATACATTTCACCCATTAAATACAGAAATTATGTAATAATAATCCAGTAGGGAGAGCTAGAGTGTAACACTTTTGCCAAGCACTTAATAGCAAAGATTCAGACTGCATAATCAGAGAAGACATTGCTATTATGATATGCATTTCTGAAGAACCTCTCCGAAATGCCTAAGCACTCTTATTTACATTTTGGTTTGCATTGGTTGCCTCAAGGAAAGAAACCAAACTTTCCTCCTTCAATATGAATCTGCTAACTTGGAAGTCACTTAGATTGCAGCTGCTTTCAGAGACACACAGCTGTGACCTTCCACAGCTGGTTGTCCACCGTGGCCTAAAATCATCTTGCATCACAACCCAAAGACTGTGAATTCAATACAGTCTCCAGAACAGTGACAACAAGATGTCAGCTAAGTCAGTACATTTTGGTATATAGCACTGGTTTCATTTTTCTAACTTTGAACTTTGCAATAAAATTTGAATTTAATCCAACCACTGTGCATCCATTGTTTGGATATAGTTCCTATAATCATTATGTTCCTCTATGGTTTCATGTCAGCAGAGTGTATAGATTTACAATTCCCAATAAATAGAGTATTATTTGAAATTTGATGAAACTAACGTATGTTGTATAAAAATATTCTAGTTCATTATTTGCCCTTGTTTGGGTGGATTTTATGCCCCTCTGAATTTTATATAGTTATTACAATTCTACAATAGATAGATAGATAGATAGATAAATGATCTTTAAGGTCCCTTCCAACCCAAACCGTTCTATGATTCTATGCTAAGATAGATACCTATAGAATAGATAAGACTGTACAGGCCAGATTTCTCCAATCCAGGGCAGTGCCTGGAAGTGCTTAATGCTGGTATTCCCCTTCCTGCTTTGCTCCCTCCGCATGTGATTGGAAATAGTATGCCTGCAATGTGTTAACAGATCTTCCAAATCTTTCCAGCTCTTTTTGCATAGTCATCTAAGAAATATGGCCCAGTTATAACTGTAAGACCTGCTTCATGAAGAAGTATATTTTCCCTGAGTTCTTGCAAGTGCCAGTTGGAACCAGCTCTGGTGTAGAGCAGAGATTCATGTGCAGAACTGTGGTACAGAGCGCTGAGAGGCAGAACACAAACACTACACAAAGGAAATCTCTGACAAACGCCTTGGCTCCGAGTGATTACTGAGCAGCCCGTGCTAATAACAGCAGGAAAATTACTGAGTAGAGAATGAAGCAATTAAAAGCTGCACTGAGTTTAGCACATTCCTGAGACACAGAGGGAAAATGAAGAAATTTAATAATGCTGCACTCTACATTTGTCAATACTAAAAATATCCACTCACAAAATTTATTTCTGTCTAATAATAACCAGTTCTAAAGCACCCAGATATTATCTGATTTCTGTGCATAAAATTGTAGCATAGATATTTGGGCAGCAATAAACATCGTGTAATAGTTATCCAGAAGGTAGAGTGATGTTTATTCAGAAAGTGTATTTATCTAGGGAGTCATCCAGAAGGTAAGGAGAGAACACAGTGGCCTGCTAACACTTGGAAAAAATGATCAGTGGCCAGGGATCCAGTTTTGCAATGCTGAGTTTTGTTTGACAAGTGTTGTAATGCGTTAGAAGGAAAATATTAAAGGGGGATTTGAGAAATGAACATTAATTAAACATGCCCTCTACCTGAAATATTTTGTCAGTAATAAAAAGTACTGTCCATGGGTACCATCAGTTTTTCCACCACACTCTTGTCTTTCTACAAAAAAATAACAAAATCCTCTGCTGATAAGATGTTGTATGTGCCAAATAAAAACACAATTTCACAATAGCATTTGCATTAAAGACAGAATTTTTCCTGGCAGAAATATATGCCGTGTACAGTGATGCACAGATGCATCTGAGCACTATTACTCTTGTTGGGAGGGTAGAAATATTGCTCAAGTAACAAAGCACTTGCCAAATAGGAACATGAAAGTGGACAACGATTCGTATTTTTCACCACAAAATAACAAAATACAACTGGTATAACAGGCACTGTCCTCTGTTAACCTTCTGTTCTGGAGAAACATGAAAAAAGCACGTCTGCACCATTAGAAACTGATGTCAGAGTCATTGGGGGCTAAATAACAACACAAGAGATGAAACACTTGCTGTAATTTGTGATTCCGAGAGCTGCTATTACTTTGGGAAGTCTGTGCTATCGTGTGCGATGGGGAGAGATGGCAACTGCAGCTGTGCTGTCATAACAAGGTTAACCCCACAGTCACGGGAAGTTGTCAATCTAAATGGAGATGTATTGTGGAGGACCCGGCTCGACTTCCTCTGCCTCCCCCAGGGGAAGGAAACCGGAGGAGCTGAGTCACTCATCTTTCCCAAGCAGGGCTTGGCGAGACAATTGCTGCCTCAAGCCTAGCCAGGCTGCAGAGCTGGTGTCCATTTGGGCTGATAAAACTGCAACTAATGGATTTATCGTTTCACAACACCAACACCACTGAAATTTTCAAGGATAGAGACAGATTGACACAAGAGGATTATGCTTGTTAATTGATATTACTGGTGCATTTGACTGGAAATGAAGGTGTCAGGATCTGGATGTTGAGTTGGCTCTCTAAAGAGATGTTGAAAACTCGGGCTTGTGCTATGGCAAGCTCATGGGTGAAAAGTTGCTCAGCACTTCATAAAACAGACTACTTGGGACTGAAGAACACCTGAACAGCCAAACCTCCTTGGTCCTGGGAGGACCACGGCTGTGATGGGGCTTGGCAGGCCCCCACCTGCCTCCTGCCCCTTCCTCCACATCTCCATTCCTGTTGGCAACAGCCAAGTGCAAGTGACGGTGATGAACATCTCTCTCTCTCTCTCTCTCTCTCTCTCTCTATCCCCCCGCCCTGCCCCTTCCTCCACATCTCCATTCCTGTTGGCAACAGCCAAGTGCAAGTGAAGGTGATGAACATCTCTCTCCCTCTCTCTCTCTCTCTCTCTCTATTTGTCTTGGCACCTTTCATCCAAAATGAAAAATACACCTTTGCTGATGTTTCTTTGGAAATTATGCAGCTTCAAGAGATCACATAGGAAATCAGACCGGCTTTAACTTGTAATGAAAACTGGTTAAAATTTATGCTCTTCTTCATTTTTATTATTTATTACAGCCCCTGCCTGAGTATATTGATTTTGTGCCAACCTCTGTTCTTGTCACAGTTTTTGTCACACAAATGAGGTTCCAGAAATGTAATGCCTATATTTTATGAAATACAGTCCTATGCCATTTCAGGATGACCTTTTCAGTATTCTGCATTCTGATGGGTTGACCGCTTCTGAGGCAGGGGCCTATTTCCACCTACATCTTATCCCCTCAATACTTATATTTTAAAAGTAATTGAAACAGATGTTGATATATCAATTTCTTTTGCTTGTATTGGCATGCAGTGTTTATAATCACCTTTCTGGAAAATTGGTGAACTCTGGACAGCTCACTCATCACTGTACATGCTTTCATGCAGCCTCCATATAGGAATGAAGTTTTAATTATAGTATTCATTTTAGTATTAGAATATGTTAGACTAGAATATCAGCAAAACTGATGAGACAGTTTTTTCTTTTGTTCCAAGCAATCCCAAATGTAGATTTGAAATGGTACTATGAAGCACACTAATGAAAGAACAGTTTACCCAAATCAGTAGCCCTCAGCTATAAGTGTCTGAACAAGAAGGAGCAGAGGCCACAAAAGCAGACACACAGGCTTACAGTCATCATAGTGTCACCATAGGGTGGCTGAACATACATAAAATGCAGAGAACTTAGCTAACTGGGTCCTACAGTGGCAGGGTGAGTCTGTAGGGTGTCTGCATGCCAGACATCTTCTGTAGGCAGTATCACAATTGAATCCCATACATAGCCATCTGTGGTAATTCCTTGTTAACTATTCCAGCAGTAGCATAAGAAAAAGATGCAGAGAAAAATTTTTTAAAAAGTGTACTCGATTCTCAGGTTTTTGTCTTCATGTTCAGCATGGTAAGAGTCCCTTACAGGCTTCATGAAGGTATCTGTTCCAGTTAATCACCCCCTATCACACAGATCACAGGAGGTGCTGACTCTTGATTTCTCTTATGACAACTTTAGTAGGTGGCATTATCCCCAGTACACATTAATTTACTTTTGAACAGAATATTTTCAAATACACAATGAAAGACTGAAATTACATAGCCTGACAAGTTAATCCAAAGTGTAGGATATTTAACCCTAATTCAGGAAGCTGAGCATTTTTGTTGGTCCCTACAATAGCTCTAGTAATCTTCTGAGCCTATTCTGTGAGCCTCTGCTTCCCTAGCAGCACTTTCCATCCATCTATTTAGACCAGTCGTTCCCAGAAGCACGAGCTCAGAGGGAGCTGACAGCTAGCCAGATCTCAACGCCACAGTGCATGTGTAGTGACTATGACTCACCTGTGACAGATCATCTAGTTTTTGCGTACACTGTGGAGACAATTTATGTATGCACAGTAAATCCAGTACATCCAGAATATATCTGACTTGCTACACATGCATTTGTCACCTGTGTAGCTTGTGCAGAAGTTCTGACACATCCTGCAAACATCAGATTCATAGTGCATGCGCACTTTTTGTGGGCATTTATTTCTGCCCAGAAAATATATGAGCTACAAGAGTCTCAAGGATATGCAGTGGAAAAAAAATTCTGACAGATTTTTATGAGCTGAAGTTCAGTAAGTCTCTGCTACTTGTACACGGGGCAGGCAACTTGGGCGTAGTATTTATTGCTGGAAAACACAGGAACTCTGGAGCTTTTCAAAAGAAACATTTTATCTGGGGAAAAGAGCAGGGAGAGAATAAAGCACTGGTTTTTTTCCTAGCCTCAT